>NC_056750.1:700905474-701197974 GCF_019279795.1 Protopterus annectens
CACATCAACAGAAATATCAACTACAAGGAGATCATCATTTAGGTTTCTATAGATAGTGTCAGATGCTCAGTGATTGTGCTAAAACATTTCTGAAGCAATGCTGTCTGTAAGATCGAAGCCCATAAAAAGTTTTTAAAAAGTTGTTTATAAATAATTTTAAAAATATTGCAAGAGGGCAAAGATTGGAGTTACTCATATAATTCCTTTGATTTTTGCATTACAGACACCAGTGATTCTCATATTTGAACAAGGACATATGAATATGGCTCACATGTACTAAGTGCAAAACTGAAGTATCTCAGATAATTCCCACTATCTGACATACAGGGATCTGAGTTTACACATACAAGTATTAGGAGTCGAGAGGGCATGGCTCTTAAGTTGGGAATACAGGGACAGGGAGTGAAGTTACCTTGTAAAAGTGTTTCAGATCACATTAGAGAGAGCGAGTTTTGACATTTGTTGTTTTAAGTTAGAATCACACTTTAAAGTTTGAGTGGATATGAGTCACAGCTGTATACATAGAACAGTTACCCTACAAGTGATTGGGAACTCCAACAGTTATCCCACTATACAAGGACGGACCATCAGCTGACCCCAGAAACTATAGAAATATTAGCCTGACTAGTCTAATAAGGAAAGCAATGGAATAAATTATCATGAAAACGATCAGCAAAGAGATAAGTGACCTTCAGACGCTGGACCCAACACACTTTGGCTTTGTCAGGGGAAGGCCATGCCTACTACATCTGGAGTTCGTCTTTGAGAAGGTTACCAAGGCAATGGATGAGGAGAAAACACTGCATACTGCCTACCTGGACCTGGCTAAGGCATTTGATTCAGTACACAACTTGGGTATAGTTGACAAGCTCACCAAACTGGGCATAAATCCCTAAATAACTCATTAGATTGCCCAGCTAGTGGGGTATGTCAGAGCTCAGTGCTGGGTCTCCTCCTATTTGGCATATACTTCCAAAAGAAAAAGTCTAATGTCAAAGGCCTTTGGTTGATCAAGTTTACAGATGTCTGCAAATTGGGAGATATCATAGATTCCTCCCATGACACAAACATCTTACAAGGGGGTCTAGACCAGAGAAATGACTGGTTCCAAAGTCACAGTCTAAATCTCAGTGCCAAGAAATGCATTAAACTGCCTTTTGGGAAAAGTGCTACCCAGGCTAATTACTCCATTGATAATACACCCCTAGGAGTTGACCTAGTAGACAGTGATCTGAAAACATATGTAGACACTAATCTGGCCTTTGACCAGTATGTGACCAAGCTAGTGAGAAAATCATTCTATGTTGTCCAACGTATAAGTATGGACAAAGCATCCAGGTCCAAGAAAGACAGAGCATCACTTTATTTAGCCATTATCAGACCCATCATTCATTATAATGCTATCTCAGCATGTACCTGATCAGACATATGCAACAGCTGGAATGCCCACAAAGGTTCCTCACCAGGAGAATCCAGGGTATAAACACATTGTGCTATATAGATTGCCTTAATGCCCTATCTCTATACTTTGTCTAAGTGAAAGGTTGCAGAGAGTGATTTATGCCCTGCATAAAAGGCATCTTTGGATCCAGCTTTGATGGACCTTTTGCATATCAGCAAAATGAAAAGCATCAGAACCACTAGATCATGGATTTCAATTTTGCTTGTGACATAAGACATGTTGGTGAAACAGATATGTGTCAGAGGATCCTCATGCTCTGGAACAGGCCCCCCATCCATGTGAAGCAGAGTCCATCCCTAAACCCTATTTACATGTAACCTTGACCAATGGATGGGGAATTGGAAGTTCACCCTGAGTCTGGCCTTCATGTCTCTGCTAGAAAGAGCCAGAGAGTAATGCCCAAACTGATGTACCCCCCACATAACCTCTAGACTAAATTTCTTAACTAACATATCCCTTCTAATAAATGGTATGATACATAGGGAAACAACTGGGTTGGATTGCATGGCTAGGCTTATAAAGACCCTTGTGATTGTCAGCCTAATATATACCTGTGAACTTCTAAACCTATCTGGTCATTTTAAATCACCTGGACACAAAAGATCAAGATCAGAGGCTAAATAATTAGCCTCTGAAGGTTGCTGTTTGTGTGAAACAACTGTTTACTTCTATGGGGTATATATTGTTCCCTCACTATTGTGTAACCATGAAGTTAGCATATTTATGTTTGTGGGGTTGGTGGCTTGTCCCTATACATAGGAAAAAAAAAGATGTATGTGTTTCTGTGAGTTTTTGGGAGACTATGCTCTCAATTTATTATCATCAAGTAATATATTTTTCAATTGCCCAAACACTAAGCTTTTATAGGATAAACGAATCGAACTTATGTGATGTAGCCTACTTTTTCTTTTTCCTGAGCATATGTGTTAACACTGCATATATCATAGTAATGCTACTTTGAAGTACTTTTTGTAATTATTTCGAGCACAGTCACACCTCATTACCTTTTTCTACATCTGCCAGTGTATGCTTCTGCACAATTATTAATTATTAGTTCTTTTCAAAGCCTGAGTCAATACTATGATATTTTTTTAGATAAGTGCTTTAGCTTAGCATCTTCTGTCATTCAGCAGAAGTAATAAGTAAAAAAGCACATTTATGATCTCTTTTTTGTTGCTTCTATTTTCCCCTACCTTGACTTTGATGACTTGTTCCATGTTGGAAGCCACATCATCTAGTTCCAACTTAGCTTCACTCTTTTCTTTCTCCAGTTTCTGCTTCACTCTCTGCAAGTTATCAATTTGCTCTCCCAGCTCTGCAATGGAGTCCGCATGCTTTTTCCGTAGAGCAGCAGTTGTGGCTTCATGATGAAGAGTGGCTTCTTCCAGATCACGACGAAGTTTCTGCAGTTCTGACTCTCGCTTCTTGTTCATCTCCACCTGGGCTGAAGTAGCTCCACCAGCTTCTTCCAGACGTTCACTGATTTCTTCCAGCTCGTGAAAGATCTGACCTCTGTTTTTCAACTTTGGCTCGGGCAGCTCTCTCCGCTTCTAGTTCCTCCTCAAGTTCTTCAATACGAGCCTGCAAAAGGAATTGTTGAATCAGATGGTTTAACAAAACTTTTGCAAAGTATCTTTTATCTTAGAAATGTCTTTAAATAGCAAAAATGAATCCTTAAGAACAGAAGAAATTATATGATTATTATCAAGATTTTTTTTAGTAGATACAGGCAATAATTATTTTTATAAAGTAAGAAATTATCTAATGGATAACTGGACAGCCCACACTGTCATGATTTATTTCTAAAATAAATATATAAAACTGAGTTATCTGAAGGAATATTCTTTAGATGACATGGGAACTCATTTATAGTTAATGTGTGTTTCTCAAATATGTCTTAATATAAATGAGTGAAGCACCATGGCAAAGTGGGGCAACAAATACTTTCTGTTGTTATTCACAAAAGTCCTTCTAAATAGAAATATTTTGACATTTTACCAATGTCTATTTTGAACAAATGGAAAAACGTGCTCTGTTTAAACTGTGATTCTGCAGATATTTATATAATTTTTTCTTTCTGACTGATGCAGTGATGAGGCACAACAATCTTCTTGTTTTCTTGTATATAAAAAAAGAGATATTAATTCTACTTCAAAGAGCAAAAACAAGAATGCTTTTATATTATTGATGAAAAACAATCCCGCAGCTCATATCTGCTGTTTTTCTTGTACTATACAGCACTGGTAGTTCTGGATATTTCCACACAAACTAAGGAAAAATGTCAGAAGGAAAAGCATCTGTATGTGCTCTTTACATGTAATTATGTTTAATGGTAAAATGAGATGAACATCCTATAATCTGAAAATGACAACAGTTATTGTTGTTTTTTTGGTTCCTGACATTCACTGACAGCTTCTTCAGAGTAACGTTTCCCAACACTTTTCTTGTAAGCACTGGACTCCACTGAACCAGTAAGTGAATACAGCACTATAAACCTACCACCCTGCATGCATTCAAGTATACATTAAAAAAAATCAGTGACCTCTACCCAGGCCCAAAAATAAAAATACTAAGATCTTATTTGTTCTTATCATCCAACTGCATGCAGCCTACCAGGATGCTTACTATCCCACTAACAGTGGTAACCGTGTGTCTTATCCTATCACTGCGTGAGCCCTTCAGTCCCTCTTCAGGTCTGAGTTGCCATTTTGGCTCAGTCATAAGAAGGACTGGGGCTATATTACATTTTGGGTATAAAGGGTTTTGTTCGATCTTGTGATATACGAGAGAACTATGACATCAATTCACACCATCGCTATGCTCTAGTGTATGTGATTCTTGCAGCATCTGCTTGTGCCTGAGGTAATCAAAGCCTGAAGATTCCATACTCTTGACTCTTCAATGAACTGAACATTGCAAGGTTCATCTTTTCAAATCCCTCTGAGTGAGAAGATACAGTCCGCAACTGCTAAACCATCCACTAACCAAGCTGATCCATTATCTCTTGGATCACTGGCCAAATCAAAGCTCTCAGTTAAATAGACTGATGCCGTACCTTATACCTCTGGGCTCTTAAAGACAGGCAGTGAACATCAGTAAATGCAAGGCATACTGAAATCAGTCACATGCCCTATATTGCAGGTATCTTATTCCCTCTAGTCTACTTTCTTTCAAAACAAATAAATAAATAAATTATGTGCATATATGTTTGTGTGCATATAGATGTGGGTCATATATATATTTGTGTCTGTGCATATAATATGTGTGTGCGTCTCTTTGTGTGTGTGTGTGTGTGTGTGTGTGTGTGTGTGTGTGTGTGTGTGTGTGTGTGTGTGTGTGTGTGTGTGTGTGTGTGTGTGTGTGTGTGTGTGTGTGTGTGTGTGTGTGTGTGTGTGTGTGTGTGTGTGTGTGTGTGTGTGTGCATGCCTGATGCTTGCCATAAAGCTATCCTGTGGATCAACATGAAGGGATGTGTGAACAGTGGAAGAATTGTCAGACTCTGTTCTCGGATATGAGAAGAGTATAAAGTAAATTTTGTGTAAAAACTGCATGACATTGGTCCTAACATTTTAAAGATAATTTTGTTAATGTTGAACTTGATGTATTATTTCTTGGTCATTCACATCTTAATCCGATCGGATAAAGCTGGCTTAAATTATGACTATTTCGAATTCATAAAAACAATTTGGTTAGAACCAGATGAATGACTGGAATATTAGCAAAACTCTTCTGATGTGCATACAAATTCCTCCATGCTCCCAGCAGCACAGGCAACCTGCTCCTCCTCTTTAATACAGATTACCCAGTGATCACCAAACTTCACCATACCTCTCAACCTCTTAGAGCATGAAATCTGGACAAAGGCCCAGAAGTAGGGAACAATTTTTAAATATTGCTTTTACGCACTTAGAAAGTTGAGAGAATAACAGGTTTTCCATTTGAATGAATTTTCTGAAGGGTATGAAGACTAAAACTCAAATGTCTGTTATTATTTTCTGACTTCAATCTTTAATGATTTACCAATAATTTGCAAGAAAACAAAAATTATATGAAAAACAGACCAAAAGTATGAGGCAAAAATCTGGACATTCTGTGAAAGTCTGTACAGTTGAGAGGTTTGAACCTCACTAAAAGTTAGATAATACTGAGGGTAAGTGTCCTTCTTGCCTGCATGGCCACATTAAATGGACTTGGCAAAATGATCATTGACCAAGCAATGAAATATGGGTCCAGGCATGAAATGTGTTGTCAGATTATGAAGTTTCCTACATCATTATACTTAGTGAAAGTCACATAAGGATATGCAAATTGTAATTGCATTGTGGGTCGAGGCATGAAATGTGTTGTCAGATTATGAAGTTCCTACATCATTATACTTAGTGAAAGTGACATAAGGATATGCAAATTGTAATTGCATTGTGGGTCGAGGCATGAAATGTGTTGTCAGATTATGAAGTTCCTACATCATTATACTTAGTGAAAGTGACATAAGGATATGCAAATTGTAATTGCATTGTGGGTCGAGGCATGAAATGTGTTGTCAGATTATGAAGTTTCCTACATCATTATACTTAGTGAAAGTGACATAAGGATAATGAAATGTGTTGTCAGATTATGAAGTTCCTACATCATTATACTTAGTGAAAGTGACATAAGGATATGCAAATTGTAATTGCATTGTGGGTCCAGGCATGAAATGTGTTGTCAGATTATGAAGTTCCTACATCATTATACTTAGTGAAAGTGACATAAAGATATGCAAATTGTAATTGCATTGGACAGCAAACACAGAGCTTTGAAGGCAGTACAAAATAGCTATGATCCCCCCCATTAATATTCCAAAATGTGCATGCTGATTGGCCAGCGTGCCTGTTGTAAATCCCACAATATACCAACGGAAAAAGGTCTGCTTGCCCAAACTTTTTTCCGTTGGTATAAAGTGTCCAAAACTTTTTTTTTTTTTTTTAAATAAAAAAAAAAATGGAGCGACGGAGACTTTATTTTCATTGTTGTTTCCGTTTCAAAGCATTGATGTACTGGGTATGTGTAGGAACACAAGTCCCATATGCATACACAGTACATAAACATAAGGAAGCAGTATACCACCACCGGCGGAAGAACAGTAATGTGCTGTTATGCAAAGACATTATTTAAGAAAAGTAAGTATTTTTTTCCTTAAGTAATGTCATTGTATAATAGCAATAACTGACTCCGTGGTTGTGGTATATTGAAGATTTACCCACAGTTGGCTTTATTTAATCCCTTGGGCTTCACCCTCATGATTAAACCATGCCAACCATGGGTAAATATTCAATATACCACACCACGTCATTGGTTATTACTTAATTGAAATGACCTAAGAATGGCATATGACAATTATGACTTCTGTCAATAAATGAATCACACATACCACCACCCAGCAAGTTAGGATGTGACTTCTCCTTGAATAAGGCTATTCACTGCTTATTTATTAAAATGTTAATGTAATTACATAGCCAGAGACCACTCAGTAGCTTATTTAGCCTATGTCTGCTTCACAACTAGTTTGTGCATCAAGAACATTTTATTCTTTGTCATATTACTAGATCTGAAATAGACTGAAGTGATGCTCTGGCCAGAAAAAAAAAAAGACATCCATTTTTTACCTGGTGCTCTTTGAGTTTCTTTTGTATTTGCACTGTTAAGACTTGTTCATCTTCAATTTTGCTGTTTTGCTGGCTGATCTCAAATTCTTTCCTAGACAGAGCAGTAATGACAATTATTACTTAAATACAAAGATGGCAAAGTAAGCAATCATTCTAATTACTTTTTAAAACAAGAAATGGCTTATTTCTTCCTGGTATTTACTGCAAGGTATAATTCTCCCCAAATTATCTGAGACACTTTGGCTTCCTACTTTGTTTTGAATACTGAACCATGTAAAGACTTTGTTTGTTTTATAAGTGCTCTTAATTGGTTAATTAGGACTGCTGCTTTACTGCAGGATGGACACGTGTGATAATACAAATCAGGCAGATTCACACATTACTCAAATGAAGCAACTGAGATACAGTATACTTAGAATTGATTATAATAAATCCTGGGGCATGAAGACAAAGCCCCCCCTGCATAAGAGTTGTAGAGGCTTACTACCAAAGAAAAGATGTGGTTATGGATTTTGATAGAATCCACACTGAAAAACATTTATTTAGCATAACACAGTTTTTAGTGCCAGTGGATTTGATGACTGTCAGCCTGTCAACCAACTTTTTAAAGTGCCATCTCTAAAAGTATCTCCCTACATTGTAGGTTCATAGGTAGGTACTAGGCTATCTGCCCGAGGGCATTTTTAAGCCTAGCCAGAGTGTGTCTGCTTTCGCCGCCCCATTAATTAATTAACTGAGCTTCTGTCAAGCAGAGCCAACGAAGTGATCCCAGGGGTGTATTTTCTGTTACCCATCCACTCGTCGAGGCTTCTCTTGAAGAGTGTTAGAGTGAGGGGCTCTGCCTAATGTAGTTAGGAATTTTGTTCCAAAGCATGGGGAGTCTCTGTGACAAGAATCTATCCCTCCAGCTTGTTCTATTTATTGTTGTGGTGAGGTTGAGCTCACTAGAGCGTGTGGCTCGTAGTGACTTGGATTTCTTTAGGTGGAGGATGTCCATCAGTTCTGAGTTGGACATGGCTTTGTAAGTCAGGCAGAGATCAGCTCTGAATAAGCGATATGCCACTGAGTATAGCTGGAGTTTTTTCAGTCGGGCTGCATAGGACATATGTTTGAGGCCAGTAATCCTCTTGGTGAGGTGCTTTTGTGGTCTTTCCAGCTGTTGGAAGTGTCTTGTGAGGTACATCCCAAATGGGGCATTGTACTCTATGATGGGTCTGATGAGTGATGAGTAGAGGGGCACTATAACCTCTTTATTTCTAGATGCAAACCCCTTAGTAATTAGATGGGCCACATAGAAGGATTTCCTAACTACTTTGGCAATATGATTGTCAAAGGAGAGATTACTATCTACCTGGGCCCCCAGATCTCTTATTACCTCTTCTGTATTATGGAGGCTGCCGCCTATGTGGTAATTCATGGATGTTTTGTTTTTCCCAAATGGGATGACTATGCATTTTTTGGCATTTAGCTTGAGGGCCATGACTTTGACACCAGGTGTCTGTCTCAGTAAGGCCTTTTTGAAGGATGTCCATGTCAGCCGGAGGGTCAATTATGGCTCCCAGTTTGCAGTCATCGGTGAACTTGGTTAGCCATAGTCCTCCTGTGTTTGCCTGTATGTCTGAGAAATATATGCCGAACAGTAGGGGTCCTAGAACCGAGCCTTGTGGGACACCACTTGTGACTGGTTTAGAGTCGGACCTGGAGCCCGCTATTCTTACCGTGTGAGTTCTGTCTGTAAGCCAGTTGGCAACCCATCTTGTGACGTAGGGGTTTATGTTCAGGCTGGTGAGTTTTTCTATAATAACTGAGTGAGGAATGGTGTTGAACGCCTTGGCAAGATCAAGGTAGGCTGTGTGAACCACCTTTCCCTCATCTATGGCCTTGGTGACTGTCTCGAAGAAGTCAACCAGGTTTAGTAGGCATGATCTGCCCTTAACAAAGCAGAACTGGGTTGGGTCAAGTGTTTGGAGGTTCCCAATGCCTTTGTTAATGAGTTCCATGACGATGCGCTCCATAGCTTTGCAGACCAGGCTAGTCAGGCTTATGAGGCAATAATTACCATTGTGGCCCCTCCTTTGTGGAGCAGAATAACCGTTGCTGTGCACCATTCTATGGGCACGTAGCCTGTGGAGAGGCTGAGATTGAACAGCGTGTTTAGTTGGGATGTTAGTTCGTTCTGTAGTTCATGCAAGACGCAGCCTGGGACACCATCTGGCCCCATTGATGCTGTGTTTTTGGCTTTTGAAAGGGCTGTTTTCACCTGTGCTTCTGTGATTTCTGGGACACTACACTTTTCCGGTATTGTTGTGGGCCCTTTTGAAAGTGAGAGGGAGTTGAAGTTTGCACTGAATCTATCTGCCAGGATGTTGGCAATATCAGTAGGTTCAGTATATTTTGTGCTATTTTGTACTAACTCTGAGTATATCTGCAAGTTGCCACTTAAATTCTTGACATAGCTAAAGAAGGCTTTGTGGTTATCTTTCAAATCCTTGGATATTTTTATTTCGAAGTTAGCCTTGGATGCTTTTATGAGGGACCTTAGTTTCTTACTGATACTGATCAGGGATGTCTTTTCTTCTTGGGCATTAATATAACCCGACACTTGACTGCCCAGCAGGGCAAGGCTCTTTATTCACCCTTCTCCTACCAAGTGACTAAGCAGCTCACCCTACTGTTCAGGCATGACCAAAGGGCAACTTCAGGTGTACTCTCCAGTCCAGCTGGTGAATCTGGGTATCCTGAGGTTTGGCTGTATAATTGCATGTCTTGCATATGTTAGTGTTTAAAGCTAAATAACCTTATATTTCAGTCTATCCAGTCTAACTACTAAATTATAAAACAATCCAATAACAATTTACTCTATTAGGTTACAATGCCTCACACTTTAAACACATTTCATTTTTTGGTCCAACAGTTTTGGAATAATGCCTTTACTAAGTTTGTACTGCATCTGATACAAGCAGTTCAGCATAAGCAGTTTCCTTTTAATTTATTTATTTTTTTTCATTCTTATATCCCTTAGATATGCATTGTTATCAACCTGATGTGCTTTTTATACCTTCTACTGTATAATAATTGGTACACATGCAAGCTATTATATATTTTAAGTTCTCTTGTTCTCTCTCTCTCTCTGTACATTAGCAAACACTATATTAACCACAAATGGCTGAAACTCAATAAAAACAAAACAAAACATAAAATATATAAAAAAAAAACAATATTTATTTGCACCCTCACACCCTCTGTATGCAGAGATTCCTTTAAATAAATGCTGGCATTCTGTGATTAACAGGCAGTTTGATAAAACAAGTCTGCTTCCTAAACTTGAAACACTGAACCCATATATATGTGTATAAATATATAAATATATATATATATATATGTATGTATATGTACACACACACACACACACACACACACACACACACACACACACACACACACACACACACACACATGAGTCCCCTGCATTTTTTCAAATCCTGTTTCTTTGACAAATGCAGGGGGTGTGGTCTAATGTCGGTGGTATGGATAGCCGAGCAGTGGAAAAGCTGATGCTGTGTAATATTGAGAGAGGTAAGTGAAATTGGAGGGGTGAGAATGTGTGTGTGTGTGCGTGCGTGCATGTGTGTATGTGAGTTAGGTTTAGGGTCAGGGAGGAGAGAAGGCTAGGCGTTGTATGTTTGTGTGAGAGTTTGTGTATTTTTGGTTATGGTCAAGATTAGGTAAGCGAATAGATATAGTATTGTTTGTGTGTGTTTATGAATGTTTGTGCAACCAAGTGTGTCTTGTGTATTGGTAGTGTTATGAGAAGGTTTTTATGAAGGTGAGGTGTAGGATATGTTTTGGGGGAAGGGGTAGCACACATTGCTGCCTCTGCAAAAATATTAGTTTTGTTTTTTCTGATTTTTGATCATTTTAGACGAAAGAAGATCTGAAAAGAGAAACTAGAAATTGTTCCTATCAATGGAACACAGAAAGACATATCTTATGTCTTACACAAAAAAGACCCCCACTGCCAGAATGCAGTATTTTGCAATTCAGTAATGTTAGCCAGCAGCTAAATGGCATCATTCTAAATTGCAGTTAACTTCTGTGACATGCAGATCAGCAGTTCCTGCAGGGGTTAACTGTTGCGGCTGCATTGTGTAGGCAAAGAGTAGTATCCCTGGTGTCTTGTGGGCTTCCCACACATAAATCCCTGTAGAGCTGTAAGTGCCAGCATGACACATAAGTAGTGTCCCTGATATTAAATGTTTCCTCCACCCTCTGCTCCCCATAGTGCTGTAAGTGCCATTATAGCATATAAGTAGTATTCCTGGTCTCTAGTGTTCCCCCCATTGCCTGCTCCCCATAGTGCTGTAAGTGCTGTTCTTGCACATAAGTATTATCCCTGGTCTCTAGTGTTTACCCAACTGCCTGTTCCCTGTAGTGCTGTAAGTGCTGTTATGACACTTGGTGCCTAGTGGTTCTCCCACCCTTGATCCCTGTAGTCCTATAAATGCCATTAAGACACAAGTTATACAACGTACTCCATGGTGGCTAGTGATTCCCTCTCCCAAAGTTGTAGATTAAGCTCATTAGTCTAGGGGTGCATAGAGGCATGACAGCCACTCCAATCCAAACTCGCAAACATGTATGCATCAAGCACATCAAAAACAAAACATACACACACACACACACACACACACACACACACACACACACACACACACACACACACACACACACACACACACACACACACACACCTCCTGAACCTATCGTACTAGTAAAATTCTCACTACTTATCTCTTTCACAATAGCTGAAAATGGCCATTTGGCAGTGTTCATTATTGTGAAAGAGATGGCTGTGCTTATCTACATAGCTGATGAAGTCCACAAACCGGTTCCAGGATAGACAGCACATGTCTAATTTGCATAGGATACTCCCTCAGACTTCCTTATTTGCATATAGTACAGCCATGGAGACAGGTAGCCAGTGCAGCGCTGCACATCTTCATGCTAGAATACCATGTTAGGACTATCTGTGAATTCCAAAAGATTAGCATTCCCCACTAAGACTAAATTAAACGTGCCTTCTGTGTTTTAAGGATAAATCACATGACTTTGATTTTGCTTGGAATAAACTGCATTTAATTTTTGTGTGTGTATATAATAAACTGCATTGTTTTACAAGAATAATGGCCTTAGCTGACTTAATCTTGCACAGTACTTCTACATGGCTCCCTGACAAGTGCTTGACTTGTGTAATCACTTCACATAATAATGATATCACATGTGCAAAAGTTCTCAAATGCATGCAGCATTTGGGAGTAAAAAATCAGAGACAAAGCATTTTTTCTGGGGGGTATGAACCACCTGCACTCCCACTACCTATCTAAACCAATTCCTAGGTCACCCCATCAATGGGGAAAGGAAAAATCCACTGTCTACCTGTGGTACATCCTTCCTTGGAAATGTTAGGCAGTCACACACCAATGATTGCATAGGTGAATGTCAGTTGCTACTGTTTTGAAACCAGCTTTACTCATATACACACACATATATATATATATATATATATATATATATATATATATATATATATATATATATATATATATATATATATATATATAATAAGCTGACATCATTTCATTGATCCATTTTTTTTGAATTTGGTCATTTTACTGAGACAGCCCCATTTCAAAAAAAAGTAATCAACCCCAAAACTGTGTTTTGCCCCCCCTGTTGTGCCGTGGGTTGTTACACACAAATATATACAACCACACATATATGTTATCTGGTTATCTGTTGGTTTAGTTGACATCTGTTTTGTTGACAGAATTTGGTCAACTAAACAAATGGTTGCCACATGTTACCAGGTGTGCGAGATCTGATGAGTCTTGGGATTGGGGAATATGCCCATTTCCCAAGAATTCTGATATCTGAAAGTTAGTAAATATAATTAGAAGGAGTTTTAAGGGGTGCAGGGAGGCTTGTCCCCTGCAGAAAACAAAGTTTTCTTTTCTTTTTTATTTTTCATGTGCCAAAGTTGTTGCTTGATGCATGCATAGTTGTGTGTCAGCATGTGTAGTTTCAGCAGTTTTGTTTTAACATTGTGCATATCGACATTTGGGTTATACAGTATATTTGAATTAACCAATATATTTTCGATCTTCTGTTCTTCAGTGTTCTGGCAGTTTGGTATTTTACTGTTTTGAGCTTCTGTGGTCAGTGTTCTGAACATCGGACATTCTGACATAGGTATATGACTAATACTTTGTTGAAGCACCTTTTGATTTAATTACAGCATTTGGTCTTCTTGGATACACACCTGCCATCAATTAATGACACTCTGATTAACCCCAAATAAAGTTCAGCTACCCTAGTAGGATTTTACTGACATTTACTCAGTTGCCTGCTACAGCAAAAGCCATGGTTCGCAGACAGTTTACAAAGCATCAAAAGGATCTCATTTTTGAAAGATATCAGTCAGGAGAAGGGTACAAAACAATTTCCATAGCAGTGGATATACCATGGAACGCAGTAAAGACAGTCATCAAAAAGTGGAGAAAATATGGGAAACCAGTTCACATTACAAAGAACTGGACATCCCTCCAAAATTCATGAAAAGACAAGACAAAAACTGGTCAGGGAGGCTGCCAAAAGGCCTACTGCAACACTGAAGGAGCAGCAGTAATTTCTGGCAAGTACTGGTTGTGTACTACATCTGACAACAATCTCCTGTATTCTGCATATGTCTGGGCTATGGGCTAGGGTTACAAGAAAGAAGCCTTTTCTTGCACAGAAAAACATCCAGGCCCAGCTAAAATTTGCAAAACAATACATCAAGTCTCCCAAAAGCATGTGGGAAAATGTGTTATGTTCTAATGAGACCAAGGTTGAACTTTTTGGCCACAATTCCAAAAGGTACGTTTGGTGCAAAAGCAACACTTCGCATCACCAAAAGAACATCATCCTCACAGTGAAGCATTGTGGTGGCAATAATCATGCTTTGGGGTTGCTTTTCTTCAGCTGGAACTGGGGCTTTAGTCAAGGTTGAGGGAATTATGAACAGTTCCAAATACCAGTCACTTTTCACGCAAAACCTTCATGCATCTGCTAGAAAGCTGAAGATGAAGAGGAATTTCACCTTTCAACATGACAATGACCCCAAGCATGCATCCAAATCAACAAAATAATGGCTTCACCAGAAGAAAATTAAAGTTTTGGAATGTCCCAGCCAGAGACCAGACCTAAACCAAGTAGAAAATCTGTGGGGTGACTTGAGGGCTGTGCACAAGAGATGCCCTTGCAATCTGACAGATTTGGAGCGCTTTTGCAAGGAAGAGTGGGCAAATATTGCCAAGTCAAGATGTGCTATGCTGATACTCCTACTCAAGAAGACTGAATGCTGTAATTAAATCAAAAGGTGCTTCAACAAAGTATTAGTTTAAGGGTGCGCACACACAACAAAATATTAGTTTAAGGGTGCACACACTTATGCAACCAGGTTATTGTACACTTTTTTATATTTTTATATTAGTTCCCCTAACAGATTTGTTTGTTTTGCAGTTGAATTGTACAGGTTATAGGTCACATTAAAGGTGGGGAAAGTTTTCAAATGATTTATTGTGGTCTCATTTATTTATATCACAAAGATCTGGCATTTTAGCAGGGGTGTGTACACTTTTTATATCTAGTGTGTGTGTGTGTGTGTATATATATATATATATATATATAATTACTAATTTGTTTCTAGACAGTTTCACCAGATGATGTA
Organism: Protopterus annectens; assembly: GCF_019279795.1. Taxonomy (NCBI): domain Eukaryota; kingdom Metazoa; phylum Chordata; order Ceratodontiformes; family Protopteridae; genus Protopterus; species Protopterus annectens. The sequence continues at coordinate 700,920,350 of NC_056750.1, forward strand.
ATAATGTGGTAGGGTTACTCATCTGGTGAAACTGTCTAGAAACAAATTTTATATATATGCTTATTTTACAAAACATATTCACTGTTTCCTTTGCTATTAAATATTGAATGATGTAACCTTTGTGAATCGAGAAAACCATAAACAATTTCAATATATTACTTAAAAAAAAATATATATATATATATATATAATTTGTTTCTAGACGGTTTCACCAGATGAGTAACCCTACCACATTGTGTTTAATAAAGCCTTTCATTTTCTTTTTGTCAGGCCCCAGTATTTGTATACAGTGTCCCAGCATATATGATTCACATTTCGCACATCATTTCTTATTTGTCTAACAAGGTGCTGGTGGAAGTTTTTTTTTTTTTTTTAAGTAATATATTGAAATTGTTTATGGTTTTCTCGATTCACAAAGGTTACATCATTCAATATTTGATAGCAAAGGAAACAGTGAATATGTTTTGTAAAATAAGCATAAATAATACATTTGCTTATAAGGAATTAAACAATGATCCCAGCAATGGTCTCCTTGTTTGCAGAAAAAAAATAATTGTTAAACAAAAATTCCTTTGCATTATATTCTAGGGATAAAAATGCATTCACTGATTCTAGCCTTATCTTATGATCAGTAAACACATAAAGTGCACTATAGGTTCCTAGGTTCTTAGGTATATATTAGGCTAACTACCACCAGGGCCTTTATAAGCCTAACCACGCAATTTAACCCAGTTGTGTTCTTGTGTATCATGGGCATTTATTAGGAGAGGACATATTAGGACTCTGCTTTACATGAATGGGGATCCTGTTCCAGAGAATGGGAATCCTCTGAGACACATATCTGTCTTGCCAACATGCCTTATTTATGTTACAAGCAAAACTTAAATCTTTGGATTTAGTGGTTCTTTTGCTGTTCATTTTGCAGATGTGCAAAAAGTCCATCAGAGCTGCATCAGAGTATGCTTTGTATGCTAGACATAGATCACCTCTCATTATTCTGTAGGAGACAGAGAATAGAGAAAGGGCTTTAAGGTTGTCTGTACTGGGCAGTGTGTATATACTATGGCTTCTCTTGGTAAGGAACCTTTGTGGGGGTTCCAGCTGTTGCATATGACTGGTCAGGTACATGCTGAAGGGGGCATTATACTCAATGATGGGTCTGATAAGGGCCAAATAAAATGGCACTATAACTTACTCAGATCAGAATGCCATGCTCTTACTTATAAGGTAGGTGACATAGAATGATTTTCTTATTACCTTGGCCACATGTTGATCAAATGCCAAATTACTGTCTACATATGTTCCCAGATCTTTGACTACTCTATCATCTCTTAGGGGTGTCGTATAGATGGAATAATTAGTTTGGGTGTGTATTTCTCCAAAAGGCACTATAATGCATTTCTTGGCATTCAGCTTTAGTCCATGAATTTGGCACCAATCATTTGTCTGTGTTACACCCTCTTGTAAAATGTTTGTGTCATGAGGGATTCTGTGATAGCTCCCAATTTGCAGTCATCTGCAAACTGTCAGACAAAGGCCCTTGACATTAGTCTTTATCTCTGAGAAGTAGATGCTAAATAGGAGTGATCCCAGCATGGAACCCTGACGTACCCACTGGTGATTTGTCTTTTACTGGAAGTTGTATCATCAATCCAAATGTTTCGGTACAGTTAATGAGCCAGCTAGCAATCCAGCAATTTATATATGGAGTTTATGCTCAGTTCCCTGAGTTTGTCAATGATACCCAAGTGGGGTATTGTATCCAATGCCTTAGCCAGGTCCAGGTAGGTAGTATACTCCATTTCCCTCATCCATTACCTTGGTGACCTTCTTAAAGGACTTCACCAATTTTTGTAGGCATAACCTTCCCTTGACAGAGCCAAATTGGGTCGGGTCCAGTGTCTAAATGTTGCTCTGTTTATTGATTACTTCCATGATAATTAATTCCATGGCTTTGCATATTAGACAAGTAAGACTAATATGCCTGTAGGCTCCAGTGTCATTTAATGGTTCAGCTTTGTGATGTGGGGTAACTGTTACAGTCCTCCATTCTCATGGTACAAAGTCTATTTTAAGGCTATAGTTGAAAGGTGGCTCAAGTGGCCCAGTTAGGCCGTGTTTCAAGCTATTTTGGAGGTATCCTGGATATTGTCAGGACCCATTGAGGCTTTGATTTTGGCCGTTAATAGTTGGGGGGTTATGCTAGTAGGTATTTCATGGAGGGAGGCAGGGATGGAGGTGGGGTGTGAAGTTTGTGCTGAATTTGTCAGCCAGCAAATTTGCTATGATTCTCTCTGCTCAGTGAAAGTGGCACATTGACCACCAGTTTGGCACACTGATGTGTGCAGCCTTTGAGGTTTCAGACAAAGCTGTAGAAGGCATTGTGGATGTCTTTAGACTGTGAGGATATCTTGATTGTGTAATTGTCCTTGTTGGATTTAATTAGTCCTCTTAGTTTCCTGTTTAGTTTAATTACAAAGATCATATTATTGTGTGAGTTGCTATTCCTGATTTTAGCCATGACCTTTGTCCTTTTGTTATATACCCTATTAAGGTTAGGATTCCACCAGTGTGTTTTATTTTTAAGAGCTTGAATTGGCCTTACTTCTAGTAAGTATAACGGCCTTTATACAGCAATCACATAGCTGTACAAGTTCACTGTGAACAATTCTGCATATGTTAATGTAAACATGGGGATGGACGGGGCATTGAATTTTGACAAACTATCACTTAGTAATAGGATATAGTTTGCTTTGGAATCGTTCCTGTTACAGGGTTTGCCAAGTTGTTTTTTTTTTACTTCAAAGGAGACCTCACCTTCTCTGACCCAGTATTACAGTTGAAGCAGTACTAAAGGTTTACTGTTTTGAACATGAATTTAATTTTCTTACCTGATGAACTATAATACCTATTATACCATGACACCCCAAAAAACGCGGCATGATTGGCCCGCAGTTTGTAAATGTAAATCGAGTATGGGATGGAAAGGGATGTCCGTTGCTTATTTTAAAAAAGTCGCCATGTTATGTTAAACCCATTTAGCTTAGCGAATTTTTAAAAACAAAAACAGAGGAGAGAAGCAAGTTGATTTTTTTTTTTTTAAATATGTTTAAAAACATTTAACAACAGCGCAAAATTAAAAATAATAATGAGACCATTCCCTCGCTATGTTAAAAACATTTAACATATAGAAACACAAAAAAAATAGCAAGATGAGATCTTCTCCTTCCATTTTTTTTTTTACCAGTTTGCTGTACCGCGCAGCGCCGCGGCCGCATCAGAGTGCAGAGAGCGCGCCATTGATCATGGAAGCCATTATTTAAGAAAAGTAATAGTTTTTTCTTAAATAATGTCATATAATAATAATAATAATTTTCTGTGGTGTGGGTAATATCAACCCACGGTTGGTTGGCTTTCTTTTCCTGGCTTCACCTCGACCAAACCACGCCCAACGAGGGTATTTTAGTTTTACCATTAACGTGGCGTGATAGTATTGCCTTTCCAGACCATTGTGTATTGGCTGCAATGCTCAACATTATAGAGTGCTCACGGTTGACTCCTCAGAGTTTCATGCATTGTAAAAAGTCAGTTGAAATATGCCAGTCTTACATCAATCAGCGAAAGGTTTTCTTTATTGCTTCTTACTTAGGATCAGCTTATCCTCTGTATTGATCCATCCATCTATTCGTAACCCTCTTTTTCCCATTTTTGCGCATCTTGTCTACAGATAGTGTTCACTCCTCCACGTGACTAACCTTGCATGGTTTAACCTCTCTGTTTCTAAGTCAAAAATATATTTTACTTGCATGGTTTAACCTCTCTGTTTCTAAGTCAAAAATATATTTTACTGTCTCCACTATGTAGTCATAGAGTTTGCAGTGTTCACAATATAATTCTCTGCATCATTTAATATCTGAAGATAAATATTTACATAAAGACTTTCTGATATAATAAAGAAATATCTCCAGGATCAGTAGATTTCATTTTGACAGGTACAGATTAGGTGGTCTTGGCTGCAGCTTTGGCTTGATGTGAAGATCTCCTTCACTGTTTGCTGGAGAAGCTTAAGTTGCTGTTAGTAGATGAGTTTGGGATAACTGTGGAATGTTGGACATGCTCATTACTATAGTAAAAATTAGCACATCGTTAAATGCTGGATGTACTAATTACTAGGAAAAAGGATGTTATCAGTATCCACTGTACAGCATGACTCAGCATAACACCAGCAGACTCTTAAATTCTTTTAATTCTAAAAAAAAAGTTTGTGTGGATATGTGCTCTAGACTGAAAAAGGAGCCTTATGAGATGATCGGAATGAAAATGTGAAATACAAGGTTGGGAAAAAGGAAGCCATGCCAAATGTGGTATATATGCTGTACAATTAAGGCACAAACACTATCATTATAGTAAATAAAGGAAGTGGTAGAAATGTAATCTATGTAAAAATATAAAGAGATGATGAAAAAATGAATATCTCATGAACTAGCTGATAGGGAGAATACATTCCAGGAGATATAAGTAAATACAGGAACAAAATATCACATTTTGTGAAGTAGTGTTATCAGAATTTATACAATAAAGATCTGGCCAGTCAAGTTTTAAAGTCTTATATCTCCACTTCAGGTGACAAAGATAAGCCATAGCCAGTAAATGAGTATAAAGGAGCTTCATTAAGGCTTTTGACACTGTATAGCCTAAAAGGCTGATGGTAAACATGAATGGCTTGAACATGAGGCCTAGGTTAGTAAAGTAGATAGTTAACTATGTGACAGGAATCTAAGAATAATGACTAACAGGTAATCATCTAGTAAGCAGTCAGTAAGTATCCAGCAACGAGGTATCACATGACCTAGAAATGAAGCCAAAAGCCAGTCTTAATTAGTATATTCATACTGTTTTAGCTTGGAAAAGTTATTGTGTCCTAGTTGATCAAAATTAATACAATAATCAGGATTTGGCAGAAAGCTTTCGGCAAAGCTCAGTAAAGCTAGCATGGGGGTCAGATATATGGTAGGTAAGATTTAATATAAGGAAATACAGAGCTTTGTTCTTTGGGGAAAGAAATTTGGGACTAGGTATAAACTAAGGATTGTTCAACAGCAGATTAAGGAAAACCTGGCACTGAGTGTCATAATCATGCCTAAACTCTGTCATACAGCATAATGCAAGTAGATTGCAGCAGAGACTGGGATTGCTTATAGTTTGCAAAGTGAAGATGTGGGGTTGAGAGCTGCAGATGTCAAGCTTTCATGGTATGGTGTCCTGGTAAGGTACCATGAAGGGTTCCTGTATATAGTTCTTGGAGGATTTGTTGAGATTTGAGTGGCCTTAGAGAGAGATAAAGACATCAAGCTGGTTATAAATGTGCAGAAGAAGGCAACTAAAATGAGCAAGTTGATGGTGAAATGGGTATGAGGAAAAGCTGTGGGACTTACTGAAAAAAGACTGAAAACAGATTGGAGTTGGTGGACATGATAATTATGTGGAATATCAGTAAGGTTCAGAGATGTGTCTGTCATCAGCATCATCATCATCAGTCCCCTTTTTGCAGTTTTCTACATGTGTTGTGTTAACTGCCACCATCTTTCTCGATTCAGTGCTGCACTCCTTCTTCGACACTCATGCCTGTCTGTCGCAGATCTTCTCTCACACAATCCATCCACCTCTTTGCCGGACGCTCTCATTTCCTCTTACCCTGTTCCTGTCCATCCCAAATCTTCTTCACCAGACTGTCTTCTGATTTTCTGCACATGTGCCAAACCACCATAATCTGTTCTCTTTGCTCTTTTCTGCAACTGGAGCTACTTTGGCTTCTGCTCTTATGTCCTCATTTCGTCATCTGTCCTGCAGTGTTCATCCTACCACCCAGCTCAGACACTTTTCTTTCCTGTGACTTCTAGCTTCCTCACCTGCTCTACCTTTACTGCCCAAGCTTCTGGACCATACAGTAATACTGGGCACAGCACTGATTTTGTACACCTTACTTTTCAGTTTCTTTGACATTCTTCTGTCATACTTCATACCTGACACTCTATGCCAGTTGGCTGCAGCCCCTCTGATTTTAAATTTGACCTCTTCATTCAGACTTCCCTTCTCCTCAGCCATCCCTCCCAGATACTTGAAGCTATTAACCTGTTCCACTGTTTTCCCTTCTGTTTCATTTCTCAACTTCTTCTGATTTCTCCAATTTGCTGCCATTATCACTGTCTTATCCATACTCAGTTTCATCCCATTTGCTTTCAGTTCTGCATCTATTCCCCTATTCTTTGCAAAAGTTCTTGCTAAGAGTCTGTAATGCCACATTGTCTGCATACAGCAACTTTGTTGATCTATCCCCTCCGACCTGTTTGTTAATGTAGTCCATCACCAGTAAGAGAACACTGGCCTCAGTGCTGAACCCTGATGTACACGCACTCACACTGGGAACCCCTCTCTGTGATCAAACACTATTTATATTTGAGTCATTGGGTCCTTGTATATAGCCTGCACTAATTTTACCAGTATTTCTGGACTTCCAACCACCGCAGTGCTTCTCTAATCAGCTTTCTTGGCACCTTGTCATATGCTTTCTCCAAGTCTAGGAATACCCAGGTGGATTCCTTCCTTATCTCTAGTTTTTTCTCAACTATCTGTCTCACTGCAAACATCAGACAGTTGTGCTGCATCCTGATCTCAATCCAAACTGCTCACCTCTCATCTTAATTTCTACTACTCTGCATATCTGTTTATCAGTGTCCCTCTCCAGAATTTTCATGCAATGTGACATGAGTTTGATACCTCTCTACAGCCTGCAGTCCCCTTTGTTCTTGTACACTGGCATGAGTATGCTTATAATCTAGTCATCTGGGGTACGCCTTTCTCTTCACACTGCTATGAATACCCTAATGAGTCATTTCTCCCCTATCTCACCAAAAATCTTTATTTGCTGTGCCCTCATCCAAGCTTACTCTTTCTCTGACTTCAGTTTCCTTAGTGGTGTTCTTACTTCTTCTACTGTAGGCTCCTCCTCTTATCTTTTTGTAGGTTGTGTCTGGGGCAGTACAGCTTCTGTGGGTTTTTTTTTCATTTAGAAGCTGCTTCCATCTGCCTTTGATGTCCTGAGGACTGATGAGCAGGTTGTTGCTGGGATCCCTTATGAAGAGTGTCTGACTATCTTCTTTATATTTATGTCTTTGACTTGCAACATGATATAGTTTTTTGTGCCACTGGCTAAGTCACTTTCCAGAAGCTGATAGCGTGCCTCCGATGCCCTATTCTTTGCTATTACAACTCCATTTTTTAGCTTCTTTGTTAGGAATCCAGAATTCCTTCCTAGCCTGGTCCATTGTTTCTGTCTCCCACTTTTTCCTGCACTCTTTCTTTTGATGACTTCCTGGACTTCTGCATTCCACCACTAACGTTCCTTATGTATCTTATTTCCATATGTTGCTCAGCCACTTATCTGTTCTCTAGTCCTCACACACGCTGTTTTGAGGCACTGCCATTCTTTTTCAGCTCCACCCATTTCCTCCACTTCCTGGGGTGCTAGAACCTTGAGTAAATCCTTGAACTGTCGCGCATTCTCTCCAGTCAATTTCCAGGTCTTCAGCCTGGTCTTTGTTGACCTCAGAGCCATCTGTGACCTCTGCTTGCAGTTGATTGTGCTGTAGGCTGACTGTTTCTCTGGGAATGATTCTAGCCCAGTGCCCTTTCCATACTAGGTGGGTGCCTACCTGAGTTGTATGCTGGCCAGTCTTGTATATGAGCTTGTTACTGTCTCTCTTTCTGAGCCATATGTTGGCTACTGTCAAGCCTTTTGCAGACAGAAGTCTAGAATAGCCTCTCCTTCTTTATTCCTGTTGCTCATCCCATGTGGACCCAGGCAGTCTTCATATCTTTTTCTGTCTGTTCCGATATGTGTATTCAAGTCAGCCATTATCAACACCAATTCATGCTGGCCTGCTGTATCTAGTAACAAACATTTTATTGGTGGATTGTCTGCAACCTGGAGCTCATGTCTTCTAATCTGGAGTTGATGCCCACTTTCTGGAGGTGGAATTTGGTGTCATTTTTTATTTGTATCTAGTAGGTCCTACAACTGCTGTATGAATGCACTCTTTTGCAAACTATCACAACCCTGCTGTGGGGTATAGGCTGAGAGACATCCCTCACTGTCTTCTGAAGCCTGTCTCTCACCACAATTCCTTCACTATTTCTTGCCTGCCCTCCTCCTGAGTAGAACAGTCTGGATCCCAAGCCAAGTGGCTTTGCTACACTACCATTCCATTTGGTCTCTTGGATACATAGGATGTCCAGCCACTTCTGTACCATCATGTCATCTACTTCCAAGCTCCTTCCTGTCAGTGAAACCTACACTGAGTGTAGCAATTCTTAGTTCATGTTTTGCAGGTTGATTGTTTCTATGTCCAGCTTTGGCTTAACAGAGCTATCCCAGGTAATCCAAACTGAGCAACTAGACACCAATCAGCCAGTAGCTTATTGACCTAAGGTTGCTGGGCTTTATGGTAGGCACACACTGACCATTACCCTTGCCCATGCCCACTTGGTGACATTAGTTAACATGCCCAAATCACCTAGAGCCATATTTTACACCATTGAGTGGCAAGCCCTGCCATGGCATGCAGTCTGTTATCTGTGTTCTCCTGTCTTGTGGATACTGCACACCACAGTAGATGGCCAAAGTGTAGGGCACTATGTACAGTCTTTGCTGCTTCCCAAAGCTCCATTCATTGGTGCATATTTTTTTCAGAGGTGAGAGGATCCCACAGAAGCACAGGGTGAACATGCAGACTGCAAACAGGCATTAGCTGGAGGTCAGGATTGAACCTTGTCCATTGTGCATGGGAAGGTGAAGACCTTAACCATGGTATATATGTATGTGTATATATATTTTTACATGCATCTATGCTATACACAGAGGAGGATGAATATGTGGCAGCAGTAAGTGATAAGCAAAAAAGATTTGTATCAAGAGAGTACAGGCAACATGAGATTAAAGAAGGAACTCACATTGTTGAACATTTAAGGACAAGAACAGGTAAACAGATTTCTTCAAGTGAATTATATATTGAACAGCTGGCACAGAGTCAACAGTTGCAGCAGACCAATACCTCTCAACCTGTTAATGCAAAAAATCTGGACAAAGCTTGACAAAATGGGGGTACAAATACGGACATATTTTAAATATTGCTCTTATAAACTTAGAAAGTTTCTAGAGTAACAGGATTTGTTTGAATATACATTTTCTGAAGGATTTGAAGTCTGAAACTCAAATATATGTCATTATTTAATGACTTTAATCATGAGATCATTCCAGTGATTTGCCAGGAAAAAAGAGGAACAGGCCAAAAATATGAGCCAGAAATCTGGACATTCTGCGGTAATTTGTACAGTTGATAGGTATTCTCACTTATGCAAATGACAGTAAATATATTTGTGATATCATTAGGTCCAACTGGAAGATATTAACAGCGGACACTAAGATCAGAAAAATCGTTGGTGATAAACCTTCTTTCAGTTTTAGGAAGAACCACAGTCTGCACCAACAACTCTGCTATAAGAATGAAATCATTTTGAAATCTGATAGAATAGGGACTTTCCCTTGCAGTGTGTACACAGCATACAAATACATTTCCAATTTGAAGGTATTCATACATCTGGTACTTCTTCTTCTTTCGGCTTTTCCCATTTAGGGGTCGCCACAGTGGATCACCTTGTCCGCTCATGATTGGCAGTGGAGTTTTACGGTGTCGAGTTGCCAGCCCAGTGCCCAACCTTCCACAGAAGGCACACACATGCACACACTCACACCTAGGGCCAATTTAGAGTGTCCAATCCACCTGCAGCATGTCTTTGGGATGTGGGAGGAAACCTGAGCACCTGGAAGAAACCCACACGACCACAGGGAGGACATGCAGACTCCGCACAGAAGGCACCCCAGCCGAGGATCGAACTGGAGAACCTGTTGCTGTGAGGGGCAATGCTGACCACTGCACCACCGTGGCCGCCCATTCATACAACTGGTAGTAAAGAAGAAATATTACTAGACACGTTGTTTATATTGCAGTCTGCAGTCTCTGGGATTGTTGTTATGTGGGGAAAATGAACTAACAACTGAAAGAATGCATTTCTAAACATATAAGTGATGTACGACTTCACGATGAGAAAAGGCCTCTATGTAAACATATTTTAATGAATCCTGACATGAATTCACTTTTATGGTTATACTTGTGCTTGCAGAGAAGTTACATGGTGGCGACATCACATGGAACAAGCTGAAATGGAACTAATAGCAGATATGCAGACTTACAAACCACCTGGTCTTAATACTAATATGCTGCTTAAGCCTGTGCTAAAGGGACAGAGGTTGTTTACATAACTTAGATGTATTTTACAACTGTTGAAGCCTAATGATTAATTTACTTTACATGAGCCTTCCTAGTTTATAGTTGATAGAATATTGACGTCCTCTGATTTAGTTCTGAAACTACAGCCTTCGATAGGTCGTTTATTATTCTGAAGTTGACTGGATTTGGTCTATCCTGCAACTACTAATGTTTGTCAATATGAAGGCATATTATTTATTTATGTGGAGACATCCCTTATTCACGTGGGGTCATGTCTAGATTGATTTTTCACCATAGTTTTCTGTTGCAAAATTTCTGCACACTATTTAAATGTAGAATAGTCTATGCTTACTGTCCAAACATTGAATGTTTGTGAAATGTATTCGTTGATAAGGCTTATTTTAAGGGAATTCTTATTGCAAGTGTGGATTGGCTGAATGTTAGCGATATCAATTATTCATTGGTTCCTTTGTTCAGCCAATGAATTATTGTTATCAGAGACAGAAGACCAATGATGATTTTAGGTTTTTACTGGATAATGCTGAATAGTTGTATGGAAATGAATGACTAGTGTCAATGGAGCTTTCAGTGGAAATGCAATTGGTAAATGCCAGTGATGTTGGTTATCAGTTTGTGATTGTGTTAAGCCAATGAATTAGTATCTTTAAGTGTAGAAGACCAATGATGTTTAAATGCTTTCATTGGCTAATACTGAACAACTTCTTAGGAATGATAGGTTGTAATAACTGATTAAGATGAGTCATTCTCTTGCCTTGTGATTGGTTGGCAGATGAAACAGCAAGTGCGGTTTGGCCATTCATTTTTAATAATGACATTAGTCTATATTGACAGATTTTTGACTGATGTGGATATTTTAACTTGGGAATTTGGAGTGCCTTTTATCCATAAGCTATTGGTGTACTGAATGTTTAAATAGGAAGTGATGTATGCTGTTACTAGATCTGATGAAGGGTTGGATTACCTGAAAGCTTCATCTTTCATTTTTATTAAAAAGTTTGCAATGTTAATTGTCGTTTCTTACTTTTATTTTTTATCGTTGTATTACATTATTAAACCATGTTTGTAGTACCTCAATGTGTTGAACACGTAGAGTTTGTTTTTGCTTACACACACACACACACACACACACACACACATATATATATATATATATACACATATATATGTATATGTATATATAGATGTAGATTCGTATGGGGCAGCTTCTCAAGGAAGATGTGGAATTAAAATCCAGGTGGAATGCATAGACCACGTATGATATGGGTCTATACTTGTGGCTGAAGTACCTGCTTGTTGGTAATAAGCAACCCTAGCTTATTCAATAGTTACATTAAATTGCATGTTGGTCTACTCTGTCTGATTTTTTGTATGAATAGCACCTTGTAGCTGCCCTACCTACACCTCTCACTTCTCCTCCTAGTCCAACACCTGCCCCAGTTACTACTGATGCCATTTGTGTTACTATAATGCACTATTTCCTTTGGAAAGCTGTTCTGTTAATTGATTCTCATGAAAAGTGCTTTCTTACATCAACGTTGATATGCTTACCTTCAGTCTGAAGTTTGGCTCTTTGTTCCTCCCCCATATTTTTGATTACAACATCATTTCCTAAAGTACCCACATGATGTCACATTCTTTTCTCTTTTCCTTCATTATGAAAAGGTTCAAGTCTTCCTCTTTGTCCTTATTCTGTTCATGATCTTTCTTCCTTATTACTCTGGTTTGCTTGCTAGCTCAATTTCTTTTCCTATATAGCAGTAGGAGAACTATAGACAATACTTCAGATGTAGCCTGACAAGAGATGTGAAGAGTGGTGATATCTAACCTGTTTTCATCATTACTTATTTACCATCCCTACCACCTGTACATAGTAGCACTTTTTTTAACCCCACTCCCCAGCCTTCAGGCATTTTTCTCCAACACCTTAGCGCCCTTTTCATTCCCCCTCTGTGGCACTTGTTTCCTCTCTGGGGTGAGAGCCTTTGCTCTTCCTTGGTCTTCAGACAGACTATCATTTATGTGGGAGGTCCCCATCATCCTCACCTAACTTCCTTCCTGTGGTAACAAGTAGGTATGCTGTAATGAGCAGTGTTCACCAGCTCAGCCATTCTACGAGAGGAGGTGAAGTATCCCACTGTGATGTTGACTTCCAAAGGAGAGTAGGAGAAGATCCCTAGCTAAGGGTGACCCTGTGCATGCTCCTGCACACATGTGCATGCCTCCATGGCTTATATGCAGTGCAAAAGCACTCCAACTGATCAGCTGCTAAGGATATTCTCCTACTCTCTTTTGGGGACAGCAACATAGTATGACAGTTCATCTCTCCCCATAGAATGGTTGAGCTGGTGTATACCGCTCACTTCCATTGACAGTTCATCTCTCCCCATAGAATGGTTGAGCTGGTGTATACCGCTCACTTCCATTGACAGTTCATCTCTCCCCATAGAATGGTTGAGCTGGTGTATACCGCTCACTTCCATTGACAGTTCATCTCTCCCCATAGAATGGTTGAGCTGGTGTATACCGCTCACTTCCATTGACAGTTCATCTCTCCCCATAGAATGGTTGAGCTGGTGTATACCGCTCACTTCCATTGACAGTTCATCTCTCCCCATAGAATGGTTGAGCTGGTGTATACCGCTCACTTCCATTGACAGTTCATCTCTCCCCATAGAATGGTTGAGCTGGTGTATACCGCTCACTTCCATTGACAGTTCATCTCTCCCCATAGAATGGTTGAGCTGGTGTATACCGCTCACTTCCATTGACAGTTCATCTCTCCCCATAGAATGGTTGAGCTGGTGTATACCGCTCACTTCCATTGACAGTTCATCTCTCCCCATAGAATGGTTGAGCTGGTGTATACCGCTCACTTCCATTGACAGTTCATCTCTCCCCATAGAATGGTTGAGCTGGTGTATACCGCTCACTTCCATTGACAGTTCATCTCTCCCCATAGAATGGTTGAGCTGGTGTATACCGCTCACTTCCATTGACAGTTCATCTCTCCCCATAGAATGGTTGAGCTGGTGTATACCGCTCACTTCCATTGACAGTTCATCTCTCCCCATAGAATGGTTGAGCTGGTGTATACCGCTCACTTCCATTGACAGTTCATCTCTCCCCATAGAATGGTTGAGCTGGTGTATACCGCTCACTTCCATTGACAGTTCATCTCTCCCCATAGAATGGTTGAGCTGGTGTATACCGCTCACTTCCATTCCCCTTGCCCTAGTTCTTTAAGTGCCCAAGCTATTAACTGGTCTTGGGTCACATGAGTGATCACTAATAAGAATTTATGGACAAACTGTGTTTGGACCTGTGAGGTCATATGATTGATGGACAAAGAAGCAAAGGCTGACATCTGGATGTTTTTTGGTGCACATATATATTTTAGTCAATTGGAGCCTCACATCCATGAAGATTAAGGGAATTACAGTTTTGCATTGATGGACACTGATTCAACTATTTCTAAATGTATGCAGGTCTGTTTTGTTTAACATGATATTTTGTAAGCAGTAATGGTCTATTACAATAGTACAGACTCACTGATTTTTGCTAAATGATTATATGGTAATTAATGGTCCCGTTGGGTAATATTTAGAGGCTTATTTGCATGAGAACTTATTTCAAAATAGTTGATGTTTTAGGTATACAAATTTGTTCTAATTACCCAATGGATAGCATTTTTTGGAATTAATGCTTATCAAACCATTTAAGAGGGGTATGTTTAAATTAATTCCTTTATATAGACATCTATGTAGTTGTGGCTATTTGTGAATTTTCAGGCCTGCTGGTTCATGATATTCAAACTGATATTAATAAGTGACATGAGATATTTATATTTGACTTATTTATGGTTATTAATGTATTATATTGAACTTATACACACTTATTCACACTGAAGGTATTATACACTCTTATGCACACTGAAGATGATGTCAATTCTTTTTCTCTCTCCTCTGCTATTTGCACTGACATACCTATCTTATCACACTCCCCTGCAATCCTCCCCTTACCCTCCACTAGGAACCTACATCCCTCCCAAGTTCTATCCAGCTCCTACCTTACTGTTCTATGCCCACACTCAATACACTCTACCATACTACTTATTTTTCATAACAAAATCCCTCCCCTCACCAAAACAAATCCCAGAGTTAAAATCTAAATTTCTGTATCCTCTCCCCCATCCTAACTTTTTTTCTCTCTATCCTGACATCACTACTCCTTTCAGGTGATATACACCCTAACCCTGGTCCTAATAACCAACTCTCATCTTTCAACTCCTCCACTCCATCTACTATTTCTACTACTTCCTCCCCTCTCACCTCTATCACTCCCTCTCTTACTACTACCTCCCCATCTATTTTTACTTCCCCACACAGAACCAAAGGACTAAATTTCCTCTCCCTTAACATTCAGAGCATCTCCAACAAAGTGTCTGAACTACATGCACTCATACAACACTATAACACCCACATCTTAACTCTCTCTGAAACTTGGCTAAAACTCTACATCCACAACTCAGAGATCTGCCCCCCTGGTTTCAACATCTACAGAATGGATAGATCTACCAAAAGGGGAGGTAGTGGTGCTATTCTCTATTCTGACCCTCTCATTATCTTACCACTCACCATTACCCCTCCCTCCTTCCACCCTGCAGAGCTACTCGTATTAACCTGCCATCTCAACACCTACCAAAAACTAGCCTTAGCCTCCATCCAGATCCCACCATGGAATAACATTACCATCCTTGAAGACATCTTTTCTTGGTGTTTTCATCAAATCCCCTTTGAAACTATCATTCTTGGGGATGTAAATATAGAGTGGAACTCGGTTAATTCTACTACACCTTCTCATAGGCTCAGTCTACATGGTTTTACCCAACTTGTCTCCTCTCCCACCTGCCTTGGCAAAAAACACTCCAATTCTGTCCTTGACTGGATTCTCATAAATTCTCCAAATTGGTACCACTAGCCAGGTACACTACCTGACTCCATCAGTGACCACCTGCCTATCCACAGATACTCACCTAACCTCACTAATACTCATCTCATAAAATACATCTGTAACCTAAAAAAATTCAATACCACCTCCTTCAATGGAATCCTCTCCAAAATTAACTGGTCCTGCCTATACTCTCTACCTTTAAACGATGCAGTCAGCTACTTCAACCAGACATTCCTAAACATACTCAACTCTCCTGCCCCAATCAGGAAAATAAAAGTCAAAGCTAAACATGCCCCCTGACTGTCCAAAGAAACTTTCTACCTTATGCATAAAAGAGATACCACTTGGAAACAATATCAGAAAAACAAATTTTCTGCCCTCCTACAATCGTACAGGGAACTTAGAAACCTTACAAAAAAAAAAAGAGTCAACCAGGACAAAAGAAACTTTCACTTCTCTGACCAATCTCTACACTTATAACCCCCAAAAGTTCTGGACAACCATAAAAACTCTTCCCAAACCTGGCTCACCCACAACTCCCAACCCTTTTTGTGTTCTAGGGTGGTAGGTTTAGAAATTGAGCCTTGCCTAAAAAAGGCACTATGGGGGTGGCAAGAGCCTTTGCCAATATCCGGAAGCCTAGGGGTGACAGGTGCAAGCCGTCCCTTGCGAAGCAGCGTGGCTTTCCAGCATGTCATCCCAGGCAGACAGACATTGGATCCCCTTTGAATGACACCAGAGATTAAGCCAATTATTAAAGCTGATCATCTTGTCTCTGTATTGTGGCATCATTCTTGGTGAAGGTAGGATACTGCTCAAGGTCAGGGTCATACCTGCCTGGGCTACATAATCAGAAAGCTCCTCTATGTCTCTTTTCATGTAGTCCAGGGAGGTACGTCTCAGGTCATTCACACCAGCATGGACAATGACTGAGTCATACTTGTACTTGTTGTTGAGTGACCCGAGTGCTTGCGTTATGTGGCGGATTCTAGCGCCCGACAGGCAGCTTACTGTGACCTTCTCCTTACTCAATCTGGTGAGTGGGATGTCAGTGTGTGTTTGTGTTAAGCCAATGAATTAGTATCTTTAAGTGTAGAAGACCAATGATGTTTAAATGCTTTCATTGGCTAATACTGAACAACTCCTTAGGAATGATAGGTTGTAATAACTGATTAAGATGAGTCATTCTCTTACCTCTTGTGATTGGTTGGCAGATGAAACAGCAAGTGCGGTTTGGCCATTCATTTTTAATAATGACATTAGTCTATATTGACAGATTTTTGACTGATGTGGATATTTTAACTTGGGAATTTGGAGTGCCTTTTATCCATAAGCTATTGGTCTACTGAATGTTTAAATAGGAAGTGATGTATGCTGTTACTAGATCTGATGAAGGGTTGGATTACCCGAAAGCGCTCATCTTCCATTTTTATTAAAAAGTTTGCAATGTTAATTGTCGTTTCTTACTTTTATTTTTTATCGTATTACATTATTAAACCATGTTTGTAGTACCTCAATGTGTTGAACACGCAGAGTTTGTTTTTGCTTACACACACACACACACACACATATATATATATATATATATATATATATATATACATATATATGTATATGTATATATAGATGTAGATTTGTATGGGGCAGCTTCTTAAGGAAGATGTGGAATTAAAATCCAGGTGGAATGCATAGACCACGTATGATATGGGTCTATACTTGTGGCTGAAGTACCTGCTTGTTGGTAATAAGCAACCCTAGCTTATTCAATAGTAACATTAAATTGCATGTTGGTCTGCCCTGTCTGATTTTCTGTATGAATAGCACCTTGTAGCTGCCCTACCTACACCTCTCACTTCTCCTCCTAGTCCAACACCTGCCCTAGTTACTACTGATGCCATTTGTGTTACTATAATGCACTATTTCCTTTGGAAAGCTGTTCTGTTAATCCATTATTGATTCTCATGAAAAGTGCTTTCTTACATCAACATTGACATGCTTACCTTCAGTCTGAAGTTTGGCTCTTTGTTCCTCCCCCATATTTTTGATTACAACATCATTTCCTAAAGTACCCACATGATGTCACATTCTTTTCTCTTTTCCTTCATTATGAAAAGGTTCAAGTCTTCCTCTTTGTCCTTATTCTGTTCATGCTCTTTCTTCTTTATTACTCTGGTTTGCTTGCTAGCTCAATTTCTTTTCCTATATAGCAGTAGGAGAACTGTAGACAATACTTCAGATGTAGCCTGACAAGAGATGTGAAGAGTGGTGATATCTAACCTGTTTTCATCATTACTCATTTACCATCCCTACCACCTGTACATAGTAGCACTTTTTTTAACCCCACTCCCCAGCCTTCAGGCATTTTTCTCCAACACCCTAGCGCCCTTTTCATTCCCCCTCTGTGGCACTTGTTTCCTCTCTGGGGTGAGAGCCTTTGCTCTTCCTTGGTCTTCAGACAGACTATCATTTATGTGGGAGGTCCCCATCATCCTCACCTAACTTCCTTCCTGTGGTAACAAGTAGGTATGCTGTAATGAGCAGTGTTCACCAGCTCAGCCATTCTACGAGAGGAGGTGAAGTATCCCACTGTGATGTTGACTTCCAAAGGAGAGTAGGAGAAGATCCCTAGCTAAGGGTGACCCTATGCATGCTCCTGCACACATGTGCATGCCTCCATGGCTTATATGCAGTGCAAAAGCACTCCAACTGATCAGCTGCTAAGGATATTCTCCTACTCTCTTTTGGGGACAGCAACATAGTATGACAGTTCATCTCTCCCCATAGAATGGTTGAGCTGGCGTATACTGCTCACTTCCATTGACAGTTCATCTCTCCCATAGAATGGTTGAGCTGTGACAGTTCACCCATAGAATGGTTGAGCTGGTGTATATCCATTGACAGTTCATCTCTCCCATAGAATGGTTGAGCTGGTGTATACCGCTCACTTCCATTGACAGTTCATCTCTCCCCATAGAATGGTTGAGCTGGTGTATACCTGACAGTTCATCTCTCCCATAGAATGGTTGAGCTGGTGTGACAGTTCATCCCCCATAGAATGGTTGAGCTCCATTGACAGTTCATCTCTCCCATAGAATGGTTGAGCTGGTGTATATTGACAGTTCATCTCTCCCCATAGAATGGTTGAGCTGGTGTATATCATCTCTCCCCCATAGAATGGTTGAGCTGGTGTATCACTTCCATTGACAGTTCATCTCTCCCCATAGAATGGTTGAGCTGGTGTATACCTCACTTCCATTGACAGTTCATCTCTCCCCATAGAATGGTTGAGCTGGCGTATACTGCTCACTTCCATTCCCCTTGCCCTAGTTCTTTAAGTGCCCAAGCTATTAACTGGTCTTGGGTCACATGAGTGATCACTAATAAGAATTTATGGACAAACTGTGTTTGGACCTGTGAGGCCATATGATTGATGGACGAAGAAGCAAAGGCTGACATCTGGATGTTTTTTGGTGCACATATATATTTTAGTGAATTGGAGCCTCACATCCATGAAGATTAAGGGAATTACAGTTTTGCATTGATGGACACTGATTCAACTATTTCTAAGTGTATGCAGGTCTGTTTTGTTTAACATGATATTTTGTAAGCAGTAATGGTCTATTACAATAGTACAGACTCACTGATTTTTGCTAAATGATTATATGGTAATTAATGGTCCAGTTGGGTAATATTTAGGGGCTTATTTGCATGAGAACTTATTTCAAAATAGTTGATGTTTTAGGTATACAAATTTGTTCTAATTACCAATGGATAGCATTTTTTGGAATTAATGCTTATCAAACCATTTAAGAGGGGTATGTTTAAATTAATTCCTTTATATAGACATCTATGTAGTTGTGGCTATTTGTGAATTTTCAGGCCTGCTGGTTCATGATATTCAAACTGATATTAATAAGTGACATGAGATATTTATATTTGACTTATTTATGGTTATTAATGTATTATATTGAACTTATACACACTTATTCACACTGAAGGTATTATACACTCTTATGCACACTGAAGATGATGTCAATTCTTTTTCTCTCTCCTCTGCTATTTGCACTGACATACCTATCTTATCACACTCCCCTGCAATCCTCCCCTTACCCTCCACTAGGAACCTACATCCCTCCCAAGTTCTATCCAGCTCCTACCTTACTGTTCTATGCCCACACTCAATACACTCTACCATACTACTTAGTTTTCATAACAAAATCCCTCCCTTCACCAAAACAAATCCCAAAGTTATAATCCAAATTTCTGTATCCTCTCCCCCATCCTAACTTTTTTTCTCTCTATCCTGACATCACTACTCCTTTCAGGTGATATACACCCTAACCCTGGTCCTAATAACCAACTCTCATCTTCCAACTCCTCCACTCCATCTACTATCTCTACTACTTCCTCCCCTCTCACCTCTATCACTCCCTCTCTTACTACTACCTCCCCATCTATTTTTACTTCCCCACACAGAACCAAAGGACTAAATTTCCTCTCCCTTAACATTCAGAGCATCTCCAACAAAGTGTCTGAACTACATGCACTCATACAACACTATAACACCCACATCTTAACTCTCTCTGAAACTTGGCTAAAACTCTACATCCACAACTCAGAGATCTGCCCCCCTGGTTTCAACATCTACAGAATGGCTAGATCTACCAAAAGGGGAGGTAGTGGTGCTATTCTCTATTCTGACCCTCTCATTATCTTACCACTCACCATTACCCCTCCCTCCTTCCACCCTGCAGAGCTACTCGTATTAACCTGCCATCTCAACACCTACCAAAAACTAGCCTTAGCCTCCATCCAGATCCCACCAGGGAATAACATTACCATCCTTGAAGACATCTTTTCTTGGTGTTTTCATCAAATCCCCTTTGAAACTATCATTCTTGGGGATGTAAATATAGAGTGGAACTCAGTTAATTCTATTACATCTTCTCATAGGCTCAGTCTACATGGTTTTACCCAACTTGTCTCCTCTCCCACCTGCCTTGGCAAAAAACACTCCAATTCTGTCCTTGACTGGATTCTCATAAATTCTCCAAATTGGTACCACTAGCCAGGTACACTACCTGACTCCATCAGTGACCACCTGCCTATCCACAGATACTCACCCAACCTCACTAATACTCATCTCATAAAATACATCTGTAACCTAAGAAAATTCAATACCACCTCCTTCAATGGAATCCTCTCCAAAATTAACTGGTCCTGCCTATACTCTCTACCTTTAAACGATGCAGTCAGCTACTTCAACCAGACATTCCTAAACATACTCAACTCTCTTGCCCCAATCAGGAAAATAAAGGTCAAAGCTAAACATGCCCCCTGGCTGTCCAAAGAAACTTTCTACCTTATGCATAAAAGAGATACCACTTGGAAACAATATCAGAAAAACAAATTTTCTGCCCTCCTACAATCGTACAGGGAACTTAGAAACCTTACAAAAAAAAGAGTCAACCAGGACAAAAGAAACTTTCACTTCTCTGACCAATCTCTCTACACTTATAACCCCCAAAAGTTCTGGACAACCATAAAAACTCTTCTCAAACCTGGCTCACCCACAACTCCCAACCCTTCTCCAATCAATCACCCTTGGATACAGCCATCCATTTAAATCACTACTTCATTGATACCATTTCGAAACTAGTACTTAACACCACCCCAACCTTATCTCTAAATCCATTTCCAGTTCTACTACTTCTACTACCAAGCCCACACCTTTTTCACATCCCCAGTCTGACTCCACTAACCTCTCAGACCCCTTCATGCTCAAGCCTGTCCCTGCTAGTTATATTAAAACTCTCCTCAGTAAACTCAAACCTTGTTCTCCTGCCCCTGATAACCTACCTCCCCAATTCCTTAAACTTGCTGCTAACTCTATTGCCCTTCCTACCACCATTCTAATCAACCGCTCTATCCAAGAATCCACTGTCACCTCTGTTTAGAAGCAATACCACACTATCCCATTACATAAAGGAGGTAACTCCACAGAACCATCTAACTTCCATCCCATTGCTATTCTTTCTCCCCTCTCCCAAATTCTCAAAAAGTGCATCTTTTCTCAACTACTTTCCCACCTTACTCAAAACAATATTTTAACCACCAACCAGCATGGGTTCAGTCCCAAACACAGTACTAACACGGCACTCTTATCCTTCTCACATACAGTAGCTGAGGCCAGAGACAATAACAAACTTATGTCTTGCCTTTTCTTAGATCTCTCAAAGCCTTTTGATACTGCCTCTCACAACCTTCTACTTCATAAACTTTCTCAGCTGAACATTTCCATCCCCACTCTTAATTGGTTCTCAAGTTACCTGTCCAATCACCTACAAGCAGTTAAATGGCTAAATTCCTTCTCCCCCTTTCTGGCAGTTCAGATTGGTGTTCCTCAAGGCTCAATTCTCAGTCCCCTTCTTTTCATTCTCTTCACGAATGACCTACACACTGCCTGTAACCTCTCCTCTATCATTCAGTACACAGATGATTCAACTCTGATCTGCATTTCTGACTCTATCAACAACCTCCACCATTCCACCCAAACTTCATTTCATTCTGTTGAGAAGTGGCTCACCAACAATCAACTCATCCTGAACCCCTCTAAAACTAAGCTCTTATTATTCCTGCCTAAAACTCTAGCCCAGCACAAATCCAGCCTTCTCTTATCCTCTCTAAATGGCACCATCATAAGACAAGACTCACACACTAAACTCCTGGGTGTCATCATAGATGACCAGCTCAAACTAGACCTCCACATACTTCATTCCACAAAGAAAACACACCAAAAACTGGGCCTGCTATATAGAAATAGCAAATTCCTGCCTCCAACTCAAAACTGCTGCTAGCCCAATCCTATCTCCTCCCTGCCTTCCTCTATGGCTCCCTTCTATTTTCTAATCTACAAAATAACCTGCTGGCAAAGCTTGACCAAACCTATAACAAAACTGCCAGATTTGTCACCAGCAGCTCCTATAAATCCCAACACTGCACAGCACTCACAAAACTACATTGGCTTGAACTCCCACACCTTCTGGCCAAAAGTCAGCTATTCCAAGTGTTTACAATTCTTAATTATAACTCTGACTGTCCATCTCTGTCCAACCTGATCTCCTGGTACACCCCTCCCCGCTCCCTGCGCAGCTCCGATAAACACTTACTACAAGTCTATAAACCCAATAAGAACATATGTAAAATACTCTATAAACACTCCATTTCACTTATTTGGAACAATCTTCCACTCCAAATCAGAAGCCATACCTCCCTTTCTAACTTCAAACATGACCTGATACTGTATCTCCATAACAACCCTATGTGTACCTGCAACCACCCTACTTAACCTCTCCCTCTCTCTATTCCCACTTTACCACTAAGTCTGATCTACAAGACTTTTCCTATTTCTATAACTTACTATATCTATATGCTCTCCCTTTTACACCCTCCCTCTAGATCACTACATCCCTCCTCTACTGTTTTCTTCTTCTGTACCATCTTTTCCTCTGAACTGAGGCCCCTTGTACATACACGTTTATCTTTTTTTTTCTCCTGCACTAGTTTCTTCCTCAGATCTGAGGCCCCCTGCACTTACACAATTTCTCCTTCTTGCCTCTAGTCTAATAATGCCATATTATTTTCAAATGATTACCTATAACCTTAATTCCCTTACTGCATTCCTCTTGATTTATTATCATTGTTTTTCCTTTTACACCCTTATTATTATATTTTTGTATATAGCTATGTTTAATTCCATTGAGTACATAATTTTTTTCTTATCCGTTGTATTCTTGACATTGTTTTGCTCTTTATTATTGTAAACTTGTCTCTGCTTATATGTCTTTTTGGGGCTTTTCCCCTCTGATCTCCACTGAAAAAGGGTAAATTCTTACCCAGCTGGACCAACCCAGTTAACAAATGCAAAATAAATAATAAATAAATACTACAAGAGGGGGCTAGATCCTTGCATCTTAATTTCTATGACCTAGTTTACTTATTTTTTTGCTTGAAAATCATCATTACCGAAATATTTTCGTCTTCATCTTTTCTACTCTTCAAAGTACCTTCAGTGGTATTTTACTTTAGGTTTGTTGTTGCACTCCAGAGGAAGTATCTTGCAGCTTTCTTCACTAAGCCTCATTTCCCATTCTTGCACCCAGTCCAGTGGTCTCCTTAGTTCATTCTAAAGGCTTACTTCCCACCTTCTACTTTACCCTAGTTAGTATTACCTGCAGACAGGTAGCTGACATTCCCAGTGATGATGTTTGATACAATGCGGGCAAACAGCACTGGGCATAGGATTAGTCCATGTTGGACCTCACTCAGCATCTGTCCCTCTCTCTCTCTGTTTGGAAAAGGTCCTGCAAACCACCACTCTTTGTTTCCTGTCACTTAGTCACCCCTTCACTCATTTTGTTAGCTTTTTCCTCAACTCCTGACATTTTCATCTTGTCCTTCTGTCTCAACTAAAGGGAGACAAAGACTTTACTAATAGCGAGGTATTCCACAACCATTGGGTTCCCTTTTTCAAGTTCCAGCATAACCTAGTCATAGAATTGGATTAGGCTAGACTAGTATGATCTGTTGGCCTCACACCATAGACATTTATCTTTTTATTTTATTTTGTTAGCACTGTACTTACTACCGTTCCCCTCAAAACGTTATTTCCATTAAACTTTCTGCTACTGATATAAGATCTGTGAATCAGTAGTTGCCTGGTCCATTTTGTGAGCTTCCTTTGTAGAGTGGTACCATTGTGGCATCATTCCATTATCCTGGAACTTCACATCTGCCGATCATATGAACAGTTCTGTTAGTGGGTCTGTGAGACATCTGCCAAGTTCTTCAGGAACCCAAAAAGAATGACATCAAGGTTTTTTTGTCAAGCTTTATTAAATTCCTTATGGATAGTGTCCACTGCTTCCCTCAGCAGGAGACCATTAGTTTGCTTTCCATCACTTCCTACTCTGATACTTTTTTGTGCTGTCCCTTTGGTGAAGTATTTTATAAATCAGAACAGGATTACAGGTTTTTTCTACAATAATAAGCAGAATGACTGGTAACAGTTCTTTTTATCAGTCAGCAAATTGTAGGCATCTTTGTTTTAGACTTTATTTCCCTTTCACTCCATATTTACTAAAGTTACTGTAGCCTGACTTAAGCTGCTTCAGTCATAGAATTCAATGCACTGCATTTATGTAAAAGCCTCAGTTTATATCATGTTGTGATAAACCATTAAAATTGTGGTCATATTGTATAATCACTGAGGTCTTAAGCTAACTTTTTTATTGAAAACATTCTTCATATCTTCTTATGACATTTTCCTCAGAAAAGATGGGCAGGTGAAATAACAATTGCAAATGAAAGCATGCATTAGCATGGAAAAAAACTAAAATAAGAAGACATTGTCATCAAATCTGAAAATGTGTAGCAATTCATTTAACAGCAAATTGAAAGTGTCAGACTGACGCACTGTTTCCTGTATTAGGATTTGTGTTCTGCAGCTATGTCATGTAGTGGAATCCACTGGTACTATACTTTGCTTTGTGAGATACAGGAGCTTGACAATGACTGGAGGGTGTAGGGGCAGCTAATAGAGATAAATGATTTGACAGTGGCCCATGGGATGTAACAAGTATGTATGTTAGTGACTGAGCCATATTAAGACTTACCAATTCTGAATTGATACAGTTTAAGCAAATAACCACTTGCTTATGATTATTTCTGAAGGAATCTTTACAGCGATCTGATAGAGCTTAACTTACTGTTATATAGCTGCTGAACTCAATAATATGCTCCAGATTAAAGTATGCAGTTTATTGCCTGATGCTATTAATTTATTTCAAGTTGCAATTAAACTAAGTAATGATGCCATCATCAAGGACCCCTTTTATAATCTTTATTGGTGTGTTGTGCCACAGAAGTGTGCTTGTAACTGCAGAAAACAAATTGCCATTTTTTATAGCAATCACTGGTGAGGTGGTAAGCACCCTTAAGTAACAGAATTCCCTCCATGTGAGTACAGAGTCAGACAAAATGGACAGACTAAAGGGTTCATTAACAGAGATATGAACTGACTCATTTACACACATGAATGATAGACTCATGTTCATAAGTCAATGAGCAGACTAATAGGGATACTCACACAAGAACATATATGAACGGTTAAAAACAGTCATCTTCCTACAGTTACTTACTTTTTAAGCTTCTCTTCTAGCTGCTGTTTGTCATTTTCCAAGTCCATGATATTTTCCTGAGACAGTTTTAGATCTCCTTCTAGTTTTCTCTTTGCTCTTTCAAGATCCATACGGATCTTCTTCTCTTGTTCCAGTGAACCTTCAAGCTATAATAGAAATTAAACTAGTTTTCTGAGTAAATATTTATTTTTTATGCAGACATTTCAAATAGGTAATGTGTGTTGAGCAAAAATGCTGCTCAGGAACTAAACTGTGATGTTCAAGTAGCAAATAATACATTTTTGGTTTTTACATCATCTGTTTCTGTAGGCCAGACAAAAGTGATCTGTGAACAACCTGTTAAACTTACGTCATCCACTTGCTGTTCCAGTTTCATCTTTGCTTTGGACAGAGTGTTAGCCTTGTCCTCTTCTGCTTGTAGATCATCAAGGGCTTGCTGATGGGCTTCCTGCAAAGCCTTCTTTTCTTTGGTCAGCTTAGCAATGATTTCATCCAATCCTGCCATCTCCTCGGTCAGATTTTTCACCTGTCATTAAAATAAGACAATTAGTATCAAAGAGAACGCAGTTTTCATGGTACTTCTCAGTCTTAAAACTTAGAGAGCTCTCAATAACTAGGAGGTTGGCCTAATGGTTAAAGTGTTTGCCTTACAAACACAAGGTACAGGGTTTGAATCTCACAAGGGATAATTGGCCAGGCTTAAAATGGCTCGCAAGAGCAGTTAGCTTAGTACCAATCTATGAACCTATAACCTAAGGATGTACATACCTTATTTTCTGTGGCATGTTTTTCCTTCTCTACTTTTGCAAGTGTTAATTCCAAATCATCTATGTCCTTCTTCAGCTCTGAGCATTCATCTTCAAGTTTCCTCTTCTTCGCTGTCAGCTCAGCATTCATTTCTTCTTCATCCTCAAGGCGCTCTGTCAGCTCCTTCAGTTTGGCTTCTGTTTGTATCTTGTTTTTAATTAGCTGATCACATCTCTCTTCTGCATCTGTTAGATTGTCTTGCTCCTTAATAGGCATAAATTATACATAATTAATACAGATATCTTTCATTAACCATCAATTCCATTTTAAATTGTATTTTGATTGTCTGGATATTTAAGCATTTTTGTTAGTTTTTAAATATTGATAACCGGCTATGCACTTAGAGGTGAGACCTAAAGAAAAGGATACAGTACTTTGAGAAGATTTGTGTGTGTAATCCAACTATTAATACATTTTGTAAAGCAGTATACTGTTAATTATTGAACAATAATGTTTAATGATTATATGGCCGAAGAAATCAGAAACAGAAACAATCCATGATGAACAAATAAATGCATCATAAAGAAGTAACTCTGCGTATGAATTTGGCAAAGTAATGCTCAGAAACATACACATTACGCTAATGTATATGCTTCTGTGGCCTGATGAAATTTGTATAAAATATATTACTTCATACTTAGGGCATCATAGGGCACAAGTTTAACAGGCCAATTTACTTACTCCCTTCATTAATCAACATAAAACTTTAAATATTAAGGAAAAATCAGAACAAAAGAAATACATGTACATTTTACAACTATATTCTTGAACTTATTTAGTAGTAAATAGTGACAGAAAATATCAACATTTTGGTGTGACCATTTACACTTCTGCTATACAGTGTTTGGTTCTTCATTTTGGTTCCCGGCCAATGTGCCTTCTATGCAGAGTCTGTGACTGCTCTTTGTGCCTGTGCGAGTTTTTACTGGGTACTCTGATTTCCTCTTACATCCTACAAAATTCATTAGGGGAACTGGCAATCCTCCAAATTACCCCTAGATGTGTGTGTGTGTGTGTGTGTGTGTGTGTGTGTGTGTGTGTGTGTGTGTGTGTGTGTGTGTGCCCTGTGATACATGTCTGCTACGAACAAAGGCCAGTTACACACCTTGACATTCAACTAACCCTCTACACAGTTAGAAGAGATTTAACCAATTAACAGGGCTGTGTAGATTATGGTTTTCATGCAGAAGTAAGTAATAGACTGCAACTGAATGATACTTTTATCTGAATATTTTCATGGCTTTGTTCACTGCTTAATAATGCCAAGCACATCTATAGAGACCATTCTGTACTTCTGCTCATAGATTCCAGTTCTTTTAATAAGTCAGACAGATGTGTAAAATGTACTTCATGTTTCATCAGCCAGGATCTAGCACATATTATATCTGGGGAGGCTTGTGGTACTGGCTTTTGGGCAACAGCCCTCCCAAATGAAAAAAAAATGTTGTAAAATTATATTTATATTTTTTTTATTTTAAAAAGTAGTTGAAATTCCCATTTTGGGGTCCCTGAACTCCATGCATGAGTTCTAATATATGTTAATAATATATCTCATCTTATTCAGCAGCTCAGAATTAGTACCACAAAGGAGTACAGCCAAATAGAGAATAAGGAAATTATACTATATTATATATCTTTCTGCCATTTCAAGAGGGGCAGAAATGGTGCTACAGGGATGCTGGCTGATGTAGCAAGGACACATTTCCTGTTATCTCAGTTTGACTTAGGTGACTGGTGACAGAATCATCCTGAATAAAAGTGAAAGAAGTTGTGAACAGATCATAGAGGCATGAGCACAGAAATACATTACTATGACCATTATTATTATTGTTATGTTTTCATTTGATCACAATATTTGATGAGTATCCACAAATCTAGTCTAGTATTAACTGGTCTTACGTGACTAAAGAGAGGCGGTGCAGCTTGAGGGAGGGTACTGGCTAGGGATGAATGATCTTAGAACGCAATGCCTTAGAATATCTATAAAGTTATGAATCCAATTGGACATCAGAGTGGTATGCAGTCAAACAGTGGTTATACTGAAGGGGTACTGAGGTAGTCTTTGGATGAAAGTGACTGATACCAGCTGTTGTTTGAACACAATTAAATAGTCATCAAGATTCCATAATATAGTCCCAACCCATTCCAGTTAATCTCTCCATTTAATTTGCTTCCTGCAGTCCCCATGCATTTTTTTTTTGTATTTTCATCAGATAGGCTCCTTCATTCCACTACCATCTCTTAACCAGTCCAGTCATTCCACCTGGGAGTGGGCATCCACAGGCTAGTCGAGAGTCTGTCAGCACATTCATTCCTGCCAGGCAGTGCATTATCATTCCATTAATTCTCCTCATGGTGAGAGTCAGGTGGTAGGGAGAGGGTCAGATTACTGGTTCAGTAGGTGACTTGCCCTGCCCCACTGGAGCATTCCCCCCTCAATCATCCCTTATACTGGCTAGCTGGGCACTACCTTCTTGCTGCTTGCCACAGAGAGTGTCTCTGCATGGTCTCTAAGCACACAGGCAATAAATACTCACAGCCTCATGTTCCACTACTGTGCAGTTAGGAAATAATTGCAAAGAAAGTAGAGTAAAATGCAGGAAACTCTATACAGTAGAAACAAGCAAAATAATAATAATAATAATAATCATAAAGCAGAAGCTCAAATCTGAAACTATTTTGAAGCAGTTTCTTAACAGAAGCACAAGATTCCCAGAGAGGACTTCCTCAGGCTTAAGTACTTTGTTCTGTATGTAGTGTGCTTTTAGTACTAATTGGTATCTCTGATTATTTATTTATTTAACATTTGTTAAACAAGAAAGTCTGACTTGGAACGAAGCCAGTTTTCAGCGATGCCCGGGGAGAAATGCTGCAGATTCATGTCTTTGTAACATGGGAGGAAACTGGAGCACCTGGAAGAAACCCACATGAATGCAGGGAGGACAACGCAGACTCCGCACAGAAGTCACCCCAGCCAAGAATCGAACCAGAGAACCTCTTGCTGTGAGGTGACAATGCTACTGCTGCACCACGCTGTCCACAAATGCTGTATTATGAAGACTCATGTTTTACTTTTAACTGTCACAGTCATACAATTCTCTCTCTGTTTGCATGCATTTACTATATCTGCTTTTTGCCTACTGGATCAAGGAAATTTCTAGTCTCTGAGTAAAAAAAGGTGTAGTATTATCATAGCCTGGTTCTCAATTTACTGCATTTAAACTGAGATTGTATTTTATGGTGTGGATCTTTCTACCTTTTAAGTTGAACATAGTAGGGTATGAACTAGAGAGCCACGATGGTGCAGCTGTTAGCATTGTCGCCTCACAGCAAGAGGTTCTCCCATTCGATTCTCGGCTGGAGCGCCTCCTGCGTGGAGTCTGCATGTCCTTCCCACGATTGAGTAACGTTTAAACACATGCAGGAAGGTGCATGCGTGAATGGGCGTGCCTTCTTTGAAGGTTGGGTGTCGGGCTGGCAACTCGGCACTGTAAAAATCCACTGCCAGTCATGAGCGGACCGGAGTTCCGCTGTGGCGATCCCTAGCCGGAAAAGCCGAAAGACATTACTATAGAAGGGTATGAACTGCAGCAAACAAGTATGGATTATGTCATTATATAAATTTTCTTTCAAACTACAGTTTTATGAAAAGTAATGCACTTATTGTCTCAGATGGTAATCAATTTGTCCTACTCTCCTAAAAATGGAGAACATCAATATCTGTGCAGTAACTGAGACCTGGTTCAAAGCTCCAGAGAGCACCCTTGCAGTACCAGGCTACAACTCATACCACACTTTTCGGCCACCAAATCAGGACCAAAACACTAAAGGTGGAGTTATGTACATATTCACCAAGGATATTCACACCTCCAGGCTGGTTGCCCAACACAATGCATCTGAAATTCTCCAGGTGTAACTAACACTAGGTAAGACTGCAATGCAAATTGTAGCTTGCTACAGATCCCCCACCATGCCCCAAGATTCTCACTACACCTTTCTAAACATACTGGAAAATATTAAGATACAACCAAACACCCTAATACTGGGTGATTTCAACTACCCTGCCATAAACTGGGAAAACTACTCCTGTACCAACACCTTTGCTCAACGGTTCTTGGAATTCATAAATTCCAACACCCTAGAGCAACTAATTCATCATCCCACCAGGGGTACCAATATTCAAGACCTGATCATTACCAACATGGGAGATTGATGCTCCACACCAGTGGTCACCCCCTTGTTGGTCAGATCCGACCATAAGCTAATCATCCTTGACATCCACATCCCACCCCCATCACCCTTTAAGGAAACCTCCGTAAAAAACTTCTCCAAAGCCAACTTCATGCTTCTCAAGTCAAAAGTAACAAATTTCATGACACCCATGCAGATGGGAACTGGAAGTTTAACTGCTGAATTCTACACTAAGGTGCTGTATGAGCACATTCATTCATGCATGGACTGAGCCATCCCAAATAGAACCAAGATGCTGGCCTCTAAAAAAAGGAAGCCAATCTGGTTGTCCCCTGCCATAAACAAGCTGTACAACAGAAGGAAGAAACTGTTGCAGAAAAGAGGAAGAACCCAGGATTCACAAAACTCCCTCACCAGCCTCAGTAGAAAGCTGAGATCCCTCATAAAATCTTCCAACGTTAGTTATGAAAACAAAATTGCCAAAGATTCCAAAGACAACCACAAGGCATTTTATAGCTATGTCAAGAATCTAAATGGCAATACTCAGATCTGCTCTGAGCTACAGCAGAATGGTACTAGATATATTGATCCCAAGGATATTGCCAGTATCCTGACAGATAAATTTAGTGCCAACTTCACCCCCCAAAGGGCCCATCTCAATACCAAAAGAATGCCAAATTCCAGTAATCACAGTCACTCAGGTAAAAACTACACTCTTCAAAGCCAAGAATGCAGCATCCATGGGACCAGACAACATCTCAGACTGTGTACTACATGAACTACAAAATGAAGTGGCACCTCAGCTAAGTGTCATGTTTAATCATAGCCTCACCTCAGGCTTCATGCCCACAGACTGGTGCACAGCTACAGTCATCCCACTCCACAAGGGGGGATCCACTTTGGATCCCGGGAACTACCGTCCCATCAGTCTGATGAGCCTGATCTGCAAGGCCATGGAACGTATTATCACAGAACTTATAAACAAAGACATTGTCAACCTTCAAACACTGTATCCTACCCAGTTTGGGTTCATGAAGGGCCGATCTTGCCTTTTGAACCTGATCAACTTCTTCAAATCAGTCTCCAAAGCCGTGGATGAGGGTAAGGTGGTTCACACAGCCTACTTGGACCTCACCAAGGCTTTTGACACTATCCCCCACTTTGGAATCATAGATAAACTTACTAAGCTGGGCATTAATTCCTACATCACTTGATGGGTTGCAAACTGGCTTACTGACAGAATACATACTGTAAAAGTAGCTGACTCCAAATCCATCTCCAGACAAGTGGTGTACCACAGGGTTCTGTCCTGGGACCACTCTTGTTTGGCATCTACTTCTCTGAAGTACAGGCCAACACTAAGGGACTCTGGCTTACACAGTTTGCAGATGACTGCAAGCTTGGAGCCATTATTGAATCCCCAAATGATGTGGAAATACTACAAAAGGCCCTTACCAAAACAGATGCCTGGTGCCAGAGCCATGGGCTCAAGCTAAATGCCAAAAAATGTATACTTGTTCCTTTGAGAAAAAACACGCACCTGTGAACTACCACATAGATGGCAGTATACTAAACACCGAAAGTGTGATAAGAGACCTAGGGACACAGGTTGACAATGGTCTCACCTTTGATAACCACATAGACACAACAGTTAGAAAATCCTTCTACGTGGCACACCTCATCACTAAGGACTTTTCATCCAGAAAAAAAGAGGTCATTGTCCCTCTGTTCTCATCCCTCATTAGACCCATTATAGAATACAATGCCCCATTTGGTATGTACCTCACAAGACATCTGCAACAACTAGAAAGGGCGCAGAAATACCTCACAAAAAGAATCACAGGCCTAAAGCAGATGCCTTATGCTGACCATCTAAAGAAACTCCAGCTATACTCTGTCGCATATTGCCTACTCAGAGGCGATTCCTGCCTAACATACTAGGCCATGTCAAACCCAGAGTTGTTGGAATGCTACACTTAAAGAAATCCCAATCCCAATCCCTATGAGCCACATGCTCCAGGGATCTTAACCTTGTCATCATGATGAATAAAACATGCTGGAGGGATAGGTTCCTGACCTAGAGACTCCCCATACTTTGGAATAGACTGCCTATACATGTCAGGCAGAGTGCCTCAATGGCCTTCTTCAGGAGGAACCTTGACGATTTGATGGGAGATAGGAAATTCACCCCGGGATCACATCAGTAGCCCTGCTAGACAGGGATCCAGGAAAGTAAATATTTGTGGGAAGTAATAGCCAGGGAATCATTATGGCTAGGCTTGTATAGGCCCTAGGGCTGATAGCCTAGTACCTACCTATATACCTATGCAGCTCAATGAACCTTCTGGTGGCTTCTTTGTCACTTAGACAAGTATTCAGTCTTTTTTTTAGGCTCCTGAACAAAATGGATATAAATTCCTATACTGGAAGGTGGAGGTGGTAACTAAGGAATCATTCTGTCATAACTCCCTTATTCTCCAGGATATTGTTTTAATGTTTTTCTGAGTTTTGTTACCAGTAGCAACATTTGAACATATTTCTTGATGCATGTAGGCAGCTACTGTTATAGGTCTCTTTTTTTAATTATCATCTGGGAGTTTGTCATCTTTTGTGCAATGCTTTTTGGATTGGTCACTGCCTTCAAGGTGGGTATACAAATTATTGTTCATTTTCGTACACTGATTTATGACATATCTCTGCAGATTATTAGGTTCCTTCTGAGAGCTGCAGTAATTTATTAGTCAGTCTGTAGTAGCTGACAGCCAGCCTTCAGTTGCAAGGTGACAATCTGTTGTATAATCACTGGATAGGCATGGACAGGGGTTGACTCTTAGTTTCTATGGTACATTATCCCTTTATGGCCTTTTGGGTTTAGCCAGAGATTGAGTTATTGGTCTGTTGTATATAGTAGAAACTGACTCAAGATGCCACTAATTTGCACAGCATCACCTCATATGATGAGCTTCAGTGTCTCTCTCTCTCTCTCTCTCGTTTTCTACATTACATTAGATTCCACAGATGGGCCAGCCCCATACCAGGCCCACTGAGACTTTGTCGTACAGCTAAAGGAAATCCATCTGGCTGGACCTTCCACTGTACAGCACTGAGTGGTTTATGATCAAGCAGAACTACTAGATATCAGCACGTCTTCAGCTCAAAGTGAAGGGAAGACAAGTATATTTTGCCTCTAACCTCTGACCTTGACAGAATGTTTTAGAGTCATGGGTAGTTAAAAAGCACACAATCCAGAAGACTATCGAGAAGCCTATCCCAACTTCTCAATTCTCCCAGTGTACTGTCTGGTTACATGACTTAAACAACACAGGAAAAAATTTGTGGTAAAGCAGAGTCACAATCCAGAATCAAAAGCATCAAAAAAAAGGAGGAAGACTCTGTAACGCTACAAAAGATAATGTATTATTTATGCTTGCTGCTTTAATAAATTATCTTTTGTACTGCTGCAGAGTCTTCCTCTTCTTTTGGTTACATGACTTACTCATAGGCATAAAGTAGGCAAACAGAGGCTGAGGAAATCAAACTCTGGACTACAAAATGAGCTTGTTGACAAGTCATAGTCAAAACCCCCTTCACTATTTCCTTTAAAAGAAAGGTGGGTAAAAATCACATGACAGATGACTAGAACTGAGTACAGTGCTGGTCAGAGACTCAAAGAATGGAGGGCATATTAATAAAACATTGGCAAAAGTCAGCAATGATAATGGATTGTTGAGACAAATGGTGACCATCTAGCAAAGCCAAATGAAGTGACTTTCTTAGCAACAGGAAGTATGAATGCAAAGTTGAGTGCAAGTAAAAAAAAACTAAAGAAAAGCTCAGTGTTAGAGTTGGGACAGAATAATACAAAAATAATGATGATCTAGAGACTCATTTGAAAACAGGGAACCTATGAATGGTTGGACTTAGTGAATTCTCAAAGCAGAACAGACAGGATATTTCACTGACGTGGAGTTAACTGTGTGTGTGTGTGTGTGTGTGTGTGTGTGTGTGTGTGTGTGTGTGTGTGTGTGTGTGTGTGTGTGTGTGTGTGTGTGTGTGTGTGTGTGTGTGTGTGTGTGTGTGTGTGTGTGTGTGTGTGTGTGTGTGTGTGTGTGTGTGTGTGTGTGTGTGTGTGTGTGTGTGTGTCTGGGTGTGTTTTGGGGGGAGTCCTTGATGAAATGTACTTAAATAAGAAACATCCACTGAATAACATGCTAACTACAAAAGATACCATGTGCTGTGCTGCTTTCACCCTTTCAGACAAAAGACCGGTCATTCTATATATGCAAAAAAAACAAAAGGTGAACTTACATTTGAAAAAAAAATAATACTTTGTTTTGATGCATAACTTTACCTAGTGGCTTCAAGGGAAATGCCTTCAAGGTTAAAATTGTATTAAGTGACTCTTTCTAATCATACAGTATGGATATGTCAAAGGACATATTTTAAGGCAGGCCAAAGAGCTATGCAGTCAGAAGAACAAAGTATAATGATTATACTGGACTATTCCTTTGATTTGTTGAAGTGTAAGACTTTTACAGTATGTCATAGGGCCTGCAAATGCAAGGGGCCTGATCAAACATCACATACCTGTCCTGGTAGACTTGATATGGCACAAGTAGCTATAGAAGTTTGACTCACCAGAAGAGACAGTAAACTTTGCATATTCCATATTAGATACCAGGCCGAGAAACACAGAATGGATCCAGAAAAAAAGCTGTATCAATGAACCAGCAATAGCAAGAATGTGAATAGTTAGCCAGCTAACTGGAAACATCAAGTTGATGAATGCCTGTTTATCAAATCTCATATTCACAAAAATGATTTATGCTTAGGCAGAATTACTGAATACATCAACAACAAAATGAAGGACATTGATTACCAGCATAACTTCATTTTACCAAGGGGCACTCATTTCCTGCACACCTACAC
Source organism: Protopterus annectens (assembly GCF_019279795.1). Lineage (NCBI taxonomy): Eukaryota > Metazoa > Chordata > Ceratodontiformes > Protopteridae > Protopterus > Protopterus annectens. Next base: position 700,955,793 of record NC_056750.1, read on the forward strand.
TCCTTCCATCCTTCCATTGTAATCTAACTATCTATAATTGTCTGTGTTGTACAACCTTATAGGGAAAAAAAAAAGAAATACTTGGTATGTCTGAAAACTATGTTTTCTTATTCATGAAATTGTGAAGCCTCTGACTTTGGTATACTTGAATCGGTTGGATTTACCCCTGTTCTTGATACTGCAGAGGTGTTAGACCTCCTGGAAAGAAACTTTTCCACTGTTGACTAGATTTCATATTTTTTAGTGAAAGATTCATGGTATGTTTCACAAGAAGCTGCTTCTTTTAGCTGTGTCTTTTACATGACTGTACACATTGGTTTGTCATTTATGTAGCAATTTTGTCAGATTACTGCTCAAAACCTTAGACAGCTTTCTATGTTTTGGTCAGTTGCCTTCCATCACCTGCGATTTAAATGACACCAAGTGTAATGTTCCCCAGATGCTCTCCTCTGCTAATTTTCCAGCCAGTAAAAGGGATTAGATCATTAAAAAGAGGATAAGGGACTGACCACTGGAGACAAAGAATATGAGTTTACATATAGAAAAAAATAAAGAAGAATAAGCCAGGGGACAAATCAGATAGAAGCAGAGAATTCCACAGCAAAACGAGGCAAAGGTTTATTGTAGTATTGAAGGAAGAGAGCCACTAGAAAGGGTTGCCATGGAAGGCAAATGGTAAGAAACATGGAGAAGAGGCACAGAAGGACCTGGCGAAGACAGGGTAAGAAGAAGGAGCAGTTGACACCATTCTGAAGAGACAATTCTGGAGATGAAGGATACTGCATGTCCAGAGAAAGTCCTTAAAAGGACTATATAGTTGAAGTTGGAGAACAGCAGAGTGCAGCAGGATAAGAAGAACTTGGTGGTTACATCTCTAGTAATGCATTGCTACAGTTACAGTGGGGGTCCTGAAGGCAGGAGGCCTCCATGTAATGTGAGCATTTGCAACTAGTGTGATACCTCAGGGAAAACTGTGCTCATCCTAGCAGTGAAGATGCAGCTAATGACATGATGAATGCTGGATTTAAATAATTCTGTGTTCATTATTTTTTGTTAAATGTTCATAGGTCGTATTGAAATGGGCAGTGGGTCTGGCAAGACAAAGAGAGAGTTTACTGATGGGCTGTAAGTATAGGGCAGACGTTGTTTTCATTCTTAATGCAAAGGTCATTATTTTTAAAAAATGGAACAAGAAAAAGGGTCTACATTACAAAAAGGCTGGAGGATAACCTAAATGGGGAGGGGAAAGTAATAGCCAAATAAAAATGTGTATGGTATTGCTAAAAAGAGAGGGAGATCTACCCTCTAGACTCTGCCATAACAATATCCATTTTCTTGACCTTACTCTTGAAGGCATACATGGTGAAATAATTCAGTCTTCACTTTATAGAAGACCTATAGCCAACTTAGCTTTTTTCAGATGTAACTAGTTTTCATTAGAGCCATACCTTATGTTCTCTATCATGTGGTTAATTTTACATGCTTGAAAAGCAAGCAGAAATAAACTTGATTTTTTAAAAAAGAAGCCAATGAAACAGCAAGTCATTTTATCAATAGCAGATATGATACATATATATTTTTTTCTACGAACTGCAAGGTTATACAAAATACTTGAGATGGGTTTACTATCAAATGAATGAAAGTAACAAGCGCAAACGGTTATTTCTGTGATGGAAAACCTCGACTCATGACTATTAACTAGGTCATAAGGTCGACCCAACAAGATCGACAACTCCTGTCGATATTACTAGTAGCAACTCCCATTGCCAACCATGCTTCACGTCCCTGGCTTGTGTACATCCTTCTGAATGGACATACACATGAATGTCGACATTCTGACTTTCGCTCCTGCCATGGTCAAGGAGGGGGCTGTCGTGCAACTGAATGTTGACATTTTGATTGTAAACCCTTGAAATGACGTTATAAATAAACATTGTAAAAGCTCATTTGATAGTACTGTTCACAGACTTTAAAAAGGAAGAAAAAGAAGAATTTTTTTTTTGTTACAGAAGTTATGATAATTTTAGATGAAATTATTGCATTGCTTAAAATAAGGCTTTTCAGCTGCAGAAAGTGATGACATTAAATTGCTTTTTTAATGAGTAAGAACTTTATCCAATTCAGATCATTGTCAGTTGCTCCTACCACCCTCTTCTGTACTTCACTTCTGTAGATTTACAACTTTTTCTTGCTTATTCCCCACTTCTTCTCATTTTTGGCATCTACTATATCTTACCATCCCACGTTTTCTTCTTATGTCCATTTCAAAATTCCTTTTCCATTGTCTTTTTTAATTAGTTTAAGGGTGATAATCTCTTTAAGGACACTATTGAAGCATAGCTGTATGTATGAATTATTGTACATAGTATTTATTTTTTGGTATTACTTATGATTTGATTTTTTTGTTATATTGTTATCCTGTTATAATTTCCTAGGCTACTGATGAAACTGGTCCTTGTGAATCAGTCCATTAGCTGGTGAACAAATATAAATAAATAAAAATAAAACAACATTATATGTGTCAGCTCTCTTCCTGTAACATATACAGCCATTTTAATTTATGCAATCATTTAACAAGTAAGTTAAAACATGTAATTTATATGTCACAGAAAGGAGCACTTCAGGAAACATGCAGCCAATCTCTAAGTCAAATATCAGCATGAAACTGGCAGGATCACAACACAGAATGTTTGGTGTTCTACATTGCAATGAGTAATTAAGCACTATTATGTGGTTGTTGTGCAGAATTTCTCCACAAGTACTGCAGTTAGTTTGTAGGTCACAGAGGCTGTGGATCTTGGTTACTCAGTCCACACAGAATATCCGGTTCTGGCAAAGGCATTTAATATAATCCCCTATTCTGCTATTATAACTAAACTAAATGTCTTAAATATGCACCTGTACCAGTAAGGTAAATAGCAAACTGCCAATATAATACAACCCACATAGTTAAAGTAGCAGGTGCTACCTCAGAACACATGCAAGTAACTATTTCATAGCTGTTTACTAAACTAATAACCACAAGGGCCTTTTTAAGCTTAGCCATGCATCCCAAATCTCTGACAAGTTCTCGTACCTTTAATAAGTATAAATAGGGGTTTGGATGATGAACCATTTACAAGCTGCCTGTGTCTGAGACACAGATGCCAAACCAGTGATGAGTGTTCTGCTCCTCATCCAATTGTCCAAGTTACACTTGAATTGGGTTAGGGAGGAACTCTGCTTCACACGGATGGGGAGCCTTTTCCAGGAAAGGGGTAGTCTCTTGGTTACATACCTTTCTCTTCAGCAAGGATTGATGCTGGGACCCCTTCCATTTGGTGTATAGTTCTCCAACCTCCAAACAGTAAACCCAGAACTGTTGCTTATGAAATTTGCTGTTGACTACAAACTGGGGGTAGTTGTCTGGTTGCCCTGTGACTTGATGTCACTACAGCAGGAACCAATCCTTACTAATCAATGTTGAAATGAAAAAGGACTAAAATTAAATGCAAAGAAGTCTAGTATTGTTGCATTTGATAAAAAACCCCTCATGTCCATCTTATACATTAGTTAGTTAAGCTAACATGATAATTAAGAATCTTGGCATATGGGTTACAGTAGCATCAGTAGACAAGATATCCTTCAATTTGGCATGACTGATGTCTAAATGCATTTCATACAAGTTGAAAGATGTGTCATCCCCCTGTACTCCACTTATATGGTGCAATTCTATGTAGCAATTAGTTTAGATTATTAAAGTTGTGAGCTATTAACAAGCTGCTTCCTGTAGTCCAAGGTTTGACGCCCACAACCTTAATTTACCTTTCAGAGCAAGGTACTTACTCAGACAGTCCTCAGGGCAATTGAGAAACTGGGCTTGGCTCTTCAATGATGTCTTTTACTACATGTCTACTAACTACCCATGCGCCTATGAGCCTTTGGTAATGTGTCTGTCTGGGCACATTGCACAGCTGGAAAGGCACCAACATTTCATAAATGAGAAGATTACTGGTTTAAAAACCCCAAACTACCAAGATGGTCTTGAAGGCCTAGCTCTATAATTGGGCTCTTATAGATTCTTATGTAGAGGTATAGGCTTTGCATTCTTTTCCATTAGAGACCAAACCCTTGTTGAGCTCTCACATCTCTGCAAGGCAAACAGTTCTACTAACAGTAGATCTAAGGATCTGAATCTCCTGCAACATATAAACAAAACACAGTGCAGGAACAAATTTATTACCCAGTATTGACTCCATCTCTGGAATAAGCTACCCTTATGGATTAAAGAGAGTGACTCCCTTGCACCTTTCAAGACTAACCTTGATGCCTGGATGGGCATCTGCAAATTCATCCAGGCTGTGACCTACTTTGTCCAACTTAGAAGTGTGAGTTTCATCTTTAAGACGGGTATTACTAAAACACCAAATGTCTCTTGACTTATTTTGCTTATAATTCCTATGATCCTAAGTGGTTTAACATAAGGAGAACTTGGGAAGTGTACAATCCACAGTACAAGCAATGACTGTTGCTATCATACTTTGTATACTCTTGGAGAAGTTACTTTTGCTGCTCTTCGTTGGTGAGTGAATACATTTTCAAAATAGTTCCTCTGCATAAAGCATATACAAAACACATACAGAAATCAGTGAGATATACACCATACTGTTTATTCATCAACGCACTCAAGTAATGCTCACATTAAACTTCTATATAATCTTAACAGTAGGCTCATGACAGAATTTAAATAACCTGAGCTCAGCTCTGAAAATTGGTGTGCAAATGTACTTCTGTAAATGCATTTTATATTTTAGAACTTGGAGCGTGTAATTATGTATTTGAAAAGTATGCCAGCTCTACCACTAATGGCTTGTATGCATGCCTCTGTGGTGTCCACCAGTGATGTGCACTAACACAGGTAGGCACCATAATGCTCTGTATTTGCATAAGAACATTCATATAATGTGATGCTCATAAGAATCAGCATCAAATAATCAATTTTTACATGTGATATTATGTTTATGTATGTGCTTTTGATTCAGCAAGTCAGCATTTGCATGGATAGTCACATTTTCACGAAACTGCTGTTTTGTGATGCCTGATTCTATTGCCATTTTGTAACATTTTGTTCATTCAGATCTCATTCCTCAAGGATTATAAAAAATGTTATGCTGAGATCTGTCTGTTGATTGGATGAGAAGTATGATCCACGATATGAGTTATAAATCATGTAGAAACAAAGGAAATGAGCTTGTGGGAAAGTATGTTTCAACTAACAGGCATGGCATCTGTTATATTTTGTGGTATTCCAGCTATCCCTCACAAACACTAAAAGAATCACCATTAGTGAAGTAACATGAAAACTGATGATTTTAGTGAATATTATGTAGCTGTCTAAAAGTACTTATGATAAAATGAGCATTAATGAAATTGACTGCAAATGAAACCAGCAGTGAACAGTTTGGCATTCTGAATATTTTATATAAAATGATATGCAAAAGACGGTGCATATCAATCACATTTGTGAGCTACTTACAGCTTGCACTTGGAGCTGAAGGTCATTTTTTTCTTGGAGGAGAGAGACCATCTTTTCTTCAAGTTCTTTCCTGCGTGCCTCTGATTTTTCCAGGGCCTCCTTTAGTCTAACAAACTCTTCCTTCATGCTGGCCATTTCCTTCTCGGTCTCTGCAGACTTCAGCAGAGGTTTAATTTTGAAATAAAGTTTCATCCATGGCCAGTTCTTCACAGCCATGAATGCACGGATATTCCACTGAATAACCAGCAGGGCATCCCTTTAAAGAAATAGACACAGAAACAGCGGGAAGTTAGTTGTTGTGATGGAAGGTGTGATCCACTGTGACTACTAAATACAGACTATAGCTGCCCTGTGAAACCATCTAAAAAGGGGCAGGTAGAATTTCTTTGTTTGATAGGTACATGAATAAGTAACTAATGCAGACAGGCCATTTAGCCACAACCATTGTAATATGCAAGTGAAAGTATATTACAATGCAGATATAAAGGCATATCGCATATGTACATGCAATAATTCCCCAAGTAAATGCTGCGCAACCATTCAGTCTTTCACTGGCATGGTTCCCCACTTCTTCATATCCAGCCACTGAAACCAATGAGAATGTTTAACAGTCTGGTAATTTGATGAACAGTTTTATGACTATATACTGCATGACCTAGACTCTACAGCAGTTCTGGGTTTGATTTCCGTAGACGCCATTTGCCTGCTGAGTGACTCTGAGCAAGTCACTTAACCAGATATAAGTTGCCCCGAAAAGGGACAGTCCTCAGTGGACTTAACTGGTTAACATACCTTTTTTTTTGTCATTCTGACTCCAGTTCTGGCTGGTATTTAATGGAGTTTGAGAACTCTGCCTGCCATTGAGTAAACCAAAAGACCAAGCAGAAATTCAACAGTTTTCTTACAACTTAAAAAACAAACAAATGAATAAACAAATCTCCCATCTGGCTAAACCTAATACTTCTTGACAGTAAATATGTTATCCAGCTCAGGAAATACCCATCATTCTAAACATCAGAGGCAGGTATTAATTTTTACTCAATGATTTTTGACCTCAGTCTTCATTGGTCTTTACTAAATTAAACTACAGTAGAGAGTCAATTATCTGAACTAATTGGGACCTAGGGTAGTTTGAATAATCAAACTGTTCTGTTAATCAAACATATAATTGAACAGATAAAAAACTTCTAAAATCCTGTTTTTTTCTGCACGTAGGAATACAATTTTTAACCATTCAGTGATTCCAGTGGAAAATAAAGAATATTTTTTACACACGAGCTGGCTACAAGCTGAAAAAACATGTTCAAGCAAATATGTATAGTGTTTACATATTCAGATTTTATGAATTTTCCAACCAGAAGACTTTGGAAGGCTGGTTCTAATAATTGACGTTTCAGATAATCGACTCTCTTCTGTATGTGCAAAAGAATCTTAAGCAGTTTCATTACTAGCCTCAGGTAAGAGCACATAGAAACTATTTTGATAATTCAAAAGTGAAACATATCTTCTGCAAAAGGAATCTTAGTATGTGTCAGTGAAAAGGTCTGTTTAGTACACTGATATCAAAACGGCAGTAGGAAATAATACTGTGCTCCCGTAAAAGCATGCATTCCTGTCACAGGAATTGAACTCTGTGATGTCCAGTGGTGTAGCATATACACAAGAAAAGTAAGGAGTGGTGGCACCATGAAAGTCCTTTTTAAATCTATCCATGCAGGTGGACTAAGGCAGCCTATTTCGTACATCACAACATGCGGGTCACATTCAAATATGCGCAATCAGTGTACTTCAGAAATAGTTATGAAGAAATATTTAGTGAAGACGTAACTATACCTAGCACTCAGTACCTTGACCCTTTGCTACTCATTAATTGCTGTACTTAGAATGTCAATGCATCGTGGGTCACAATTTGACAGACATCCACTGCTGGCTTGTGTAATGCAGTGATGTAGTAAAGACAACACTTTAAAACGGACACATTAACTTAATAATGATACAGTATGTGAGATATTTCCATTTTGAGAAGCGTGTTAAATAAACAACTAAAATCTGGTCAGAGTTGTACAAAACAGAACCTTTTTCTCCATGCCTGAGTTGTGAAGGTTTGTTATTACCACACAGTTAGAGTACATGTATATTCTAGAAATAGAAATGCTGGAGGTATATTCTACATACTGCATAATTTATTTTCTTTTTTGTCTTTTTTCTTTTTAATTTTAATCATCTAAATTTTGGAGTTCCTCTGCAGAAGACATTAAATGGTGAGTGCATCACTTTTTTAAGTCCTACCCATACGTTCAATGTGCTGCCGTTTGCATTACAGCCAGTATTGCATGGCTTAACAGTTTGCAGCTGTGATGCAATAGGTCACAAATTCAGATGCTTTCTCATGGCCCCACCCCAAAAGTACCCTGAAGAGGGAATAAAAACACTGTTGGTTTCCAAGTGTGGACCAATCTGCATTGTAAAAATACCAAGGATCTTGGTGTTGCACTCTGTGCAGTCAGCACTATTATTCATCTCAAATATAGATTGCAGTCAAATGTTTATATAATAATCACTATTCACTGTTGTTTACGCTACCTTCTAGTTTTGATCATGTAACTAAATGTTGCCTTGTTTGTATTTTGAAATACGTTACTATTCTTTTTATTGACTTTTCCACTGTGTCTAACCCGGGCCATAACCAAAATCACCTTTATATACACCACTCTGTTCACCCAATTGCCTTCAAATAGCAATATACTTGTTCTTCTATATCAGCAAATATGGCAGATGCTATAATCTCCATGTGAAAAGGATGTGGTATCTCAGTTACATTGTTCTGCGGCATGTATGTACAGAAGTACAGTTGTTAATGGAAGCCGTATTAGCATGGATTTGGCTGCGTACTGTCATTGCTGGAAACTGACATTTGTAAGGGCAAGGACATTTTTTGTACCACAGAAACTTTTTCCATGAAGAGTGTGAGTGAGACAGCCAGTGAGTTCATCACATTGTTAGAATGTGACTGATGAAAAGTACACAATTGCAGGGTAGTGCATTTGCAAGTAACGGAATTGAACTAAATATATAATTTTCTCACTAAAATTATATATGTTTATACAGTCATCTACTCAAAAATACCAGTGAACACACGATGCTTGGATTTCCTACCTTATCTGCTGTTACATTGCTTAGAATTACATTTATACTGTTAGCTATTCACAGGTATTTATATACTGGAATGTAGCTTCTAAACTCTTTCTAAGGCTAACATTCTAATAAGTTAGACCCCCCCATAAAAGGTGGTATATGTGTTAATCAGTTGAAATATACTTCTTAAGGCAGATAAATTAGGAAGAGGAGTGAGCAAGTAATGTAAGAAAAATTAGCTCATAATAGGAAGTAGGACATAAGAGGTACATGTAACATACTTGCATAATTGCTATCCTAAAATAGCTGTAGATTAATCAGAATTATGTAAACAAACCTGCGTTCCACAATCTTTTGGAATTCCTTCCTCATCAGTAGACCTCGTGACTGAGCTTGTATGCGGGTAATGATGCGAGCTAAACGTTCATCTCTCATCTCTTCCAGTTGACCCAGGAGCCCAGCTTTAAAGAAGACCTACAAAAATAGAACATATGGATTGACAGTCAGAATAACAATACCTGCTCATGTAACAGTGAACAATACCACCTTAAAGCTATATAAAATTAGTTTTCTGGGCTGCAATGGTCAATATGGTTATGAGCTATTCAGAGGTAGTGATGTACTGGAGTGTAGGTTCTAAACTCCTTCTAGTATGAAAAAAAAACTCACATTGGATAGCTTATGTTCTGGCTCTTTTTTTTTTTTTTGTTTCATGAATTAGTCCTTTATCCGTTACTGAAAACTTTGATAGCAATGTACTGCCAGTAGTGACCAGAGTGGCAGAATACTGACTATACAAATCTATTTTACAGCTGTGTCTTGATCTAATTATTGCTACAGATGTTGTCGTTGTGACCATTCAGTACTTAAATTGTCAAAGCTGGAGACTCCTGTGATACCTATTAAAGTTTAGTTTAATTTGCTAGCTTTGTTTTTTTTTAACTAGTCAGTTATAGATATGTACCCCCTCCCAAAAAATCTTAAGTTTTATCCAAATAAGATGTTGCACAGTTTCCATTCAGACAATACCAAATTATTTAGGCTAAACACTAGCTAGTTAATACCACCATAATTGCTTTAGGAAAGTTGTAGATTTACAGCTTACCTTTGTGTGACCAAACTTGTATTGATTACGGTCAATATCCAGGGACCCTAAGAGTTTTTCAGCTCCTTTCTTGCTGTCAATAAACTGGCCTTCTGGAATGGCTGAAGGGTTCAGTATGCGATACCTGAAGTAAAAAGCAAAAAAGCAAGGATCACAGAATGTGGTGAAAAGAAATATATACTGCACACATATTTTATCAAGCTACAGGTTCAAGGAATTTGTGTGCTATGAGAGCACAGCAGGGAGCAAACAAACAACGACTATGATCAGGGGAGGATGTAAATTGAATATAAGGGATAACTTAGTAGTACCGCTTGTTAGGAGCTGTAGAGTGCAATTTTTTTATTTTGGTATTTTTCCCTCAAGGCTCTGTCATGATGATAGACACATACCCATTAAAACAGCCAACACATGCAGTCATATTCCTCACAAGCTGTTTAACACAGCTGCTGTCACTCATAAGTAATTCAGCAAGACTCCCCAGCACTCAAATAATATTATTTTGAATATTTCATTCATCTCTGATGTCATGCAACTTCAGAATGAACATAGTAAAGTAGCATGGATGTGGAGGCGCAGGGAACTTGACCCCTGAGAAAAATATGTAAGCTGTACAAATGAATGTTGAGTATGAATGTACATTGACAACATTATATACAAGCAATGTCAGTGTGTCAGCCTATCGTCATGGTTTTCATGCTCTTCATTCTGCTGGACACCTATAAAGTGCAGCAGTCCACTGCTTACTAACATATCGGTGACAGTATAAATGCATGGAAAGATAGACAGGGTAGTATACTTTTGATAGTTAGAAAATATGTATTTCTAGCCATATGTTTTTTACAAGCTCTGCTTATAACATACAGATACTATAGAACCTACAGAGAGGCAAAAGCCATAGAGATTATAAAGAAGTTAGGATACAATTAAGTTAGGCTAGGAATTTAAAGTAAGTGTGGGTAGAATTTTTATGCATTAGTTTGTTTTGATAACTTTATGTAATGTAAGTATTCCGACTGGCCAATATACTGTATGTATGTAAGTGTGCATAAATGTACATAATGTTAAAATTGCTGTAGCTTTAGATCTTTGAAAAATAAGATCATGGAACATTTTTTTCTTTTCTTTTGCAGCTCAGATTAGCTTTTATTACTTAAATAAATTAAGGCCAGAAAACAGAGCTATGAACAAATGTACAGGGTTGTTAAAATCATGTGCATTCACTCAATGATTTATTCATTTATTTATTGTTTGATAACTAGTTTGGTGGTCTGGCAAAGGGCTCTTTCTTGCAACTATGGAGGGCCATATGACAAAACAGAAAACCAACTCAAAAAGAATAGAAAGAATATGAAAGAAAGGCAGAATTACAATCAGGCAGTAAAAGAATGAGACAATTAAAGCTGTGCGTAGTTAAGCTTCAGAGTCTACTTGCAGTATTTACAGTTCAAATATGTCATACAGAATGTAATGCTTACCCATTATGAAACATAACATTTAAAACATTAATTAGTAATCATGCTAATGTATGCTGTGTTATAGTCTGAGCTAGCTATTATGTCTGAAGCATTTACATTTATTTTCATTTGTCAGGTGATCCTTCAGTTTTTGCTTGTAGAGTATGAGGCCGCCTAGGGCAGTGATTTCGGCAGTAGAGTGTTTCAAAATGCTGAGGCAAATTTTTGAAAAGAGCTTTCACAAATGGCAAGTGAAAATGGTGGTCTTTTTAACCTGAGAGACATACTAAAATTCAGTGTGTAGATATAATCCTGCATGTACAGTTTGTTGACCATGGAGGGCAATACCAGTTGTTGATAAGTTTGACAGTTAAGGTGACAGGAAGCTGTGGCAAACTTAGGAAGTTGCATGATCTTTTGAAGTGAAATACAGTGATATTTGTTAGATTTGCCTAAGTGAATAAAAATGCCAATTTCAGTGGCTTGGAGTAGAGTGGTTTTATGACTAGACAGCAGAGTAATAATAGGAAGCAAACAGCAGAAATTAAGCAGTTTCACATTATCTTTAATAAAACTTTGTTTTATTTCTTTTAAGGGTTCTAAAACAAATATTTATAACATTTATATCACTGAAAAGTATATCACTTAAATTGCCCTGTATTCTTTGTTTCTTTCATCTGTAACACAAGTGTATTCTGCTGTAAAGACATGAAAAGGGATCAGATCTCCCCTACATTTCACGTCTAAGTTAGGATATATATTAATATTAGGTAACTATTCTTTTTTACAGCCTCTCCCAATTCAAACCTTCTGCAAAATGAACAGTTGCACCCTTTTTTAATTTCTCCAAGCCTTTTGGGATTCTAATACTATGACAGGAATGGACCCCATTTCTAAGTCAAAGTATCATTAAAGTTCACAAAATTAGTATTGTTTCAGTCTTTAATGTTAGCCAGAAGAGCTATTCACAGCACACACAATATGCCCAGTAATGACTCCTGCAATTCATATGGAGTTACATGAATCAGTAACATTGTAAATTATTTTTTACGAGACCCATTGCTCTGGAAGTGTCTGGGCATCCTTCTTCCACATTGCCCTCATTTCTGCTTGGAAATCTTGATATTTTATGACTTTGTGTCTCTGTATATAAAATATTGTAATCACTGGATGAAGCAATTTCAATGATTAATGCTACTTTTGTCTTCTTTTCAGGACTATTTCTGGTTTTCTCACATCTGTTTTTTGAACTGTTGGTAATGGGTGATCCCATGTGATATAAACTTCATAGGTTCATACTAGGCTAATTGCCCTTGCGAGCCATTGGAAGCCTAGCCAATTATCCCTTGTGAGACTCAAACCCTGCACTTTGTGTTTGTAAGGCAAACACCTTAACCATTAGGCCATCCTCCCAACCTCATCATTTTTTATAATGCTTTGTGGCTTGTGTTTCCAGTGATTTTAAGCTACTTCAGTATTATAATGTTTGCACAATCCATGGTGCAACAGAATGTTCACATTATTATGCCTTTCAGTATACAGTACTTCTGCCATTAGTATATCACAAACAGCAACAAGATGTGGGACTGTTTCCAATTCAGTTTTACAAAACCTACATTTGGCTGTGTCTCCCACATGCTCAATGAACTTTGTAAACCAATGTGTATGTAGTCCACTATCTTGGGCCACCAATATTAACTCAGTATTATCTCTAACCTTGGAATTTGTATAACTTGTTAAATATGTAACCACTGTATATATTGTATCTGTAATCTTAACTGCTTATCTTGGAACTGTTCTCCCTGGGCCTCTGCTGAAAATGGACATGAATCCATTTGGACTATCCCGGTCAACAAATGTAAAATAAATAAATATTAACTTTTCGTCTTTTGGTTTAAATTTACCTCTCCTTAACCATGCTTGTGTTCAATCCCGATAAACATGAGGTTCCAAGAGTTTTCTATACTTGCAACTATAAATATGGATTTTCCACTTTTCTTTCCTTCTCATCTGATCCTTCACCTTATATTCTTTCTTTTGTTTTTTGGAACATTCAGTCACTGCATGATTTTTACCTACTTCTGGTTTGATTTCTGTTCACGCTTTTTCTGGTTTGATTTCTGTTCATGCTTGACACTGATATGCTTCTGCTAAACTAAGCAGGAAAGTCATCTTAGACTTATTCTCCTCATATTTTAAAACTTTCAATACATTTGGATCTTGTGAGGTGAGCAGATATGTATGCAATCCTATGACTGCAGATCTGTACATGTAAATCAATTTAGAGGAGGCCCATATCTCCTTCAGAACAGGGAATATATAGTCTTGGTATACACTGATTTTTATAAATCATTGGATAAGTATAAAGCATCCTTCTTGTTTTCCTGTCCAACCAATCCAACACATTTTGGAGCCAGTCAGTCACTCCAAAACTGTAAATTAGGAGTGGAAGAGCAAATTGTTTTTTTAGCTTGGACTTTGTTCCTAGATGTCAGTGCTGTTTTCAGTATTAATTTTAGTCTTCTGAAATATTCCTAAGTTTTATTCTCATTTGTTCATGTTTTATTGTTAATCCTTTATCAGTCCCGAAATATTTATATACTCCCTCTTGCTCAAGTTATTTTATATCACATTCCTGTCCCAAACTGATGTTTTCTTGGTGCTGCAGCTTTCCTGTTTTAAAGGTTGCTCATTTATCAAGATCAAATGACAGTCTTATATCATCTAAAATAAGTTTTGACCACTTGCAGTTGTGCTTTCAATTCCTCATTCGATGAACTATACAGTTTTAAGTCATTCACAAAAAGATGATAAGAAGTCTTTACACTTTGCAGTTTTCTGGGAGCCAAATTATAGCCATGACCTAATCTGTTAAGCAGACAACTTAGTGGTTTAAGGCCAGTGTATAGTTTATACTTCCTTGGAAGGGAAGTTATTGGTCTATAGTTTTTAGGATAGTTTGCAGGTTCACTCTTAAGTAGGAGTATTGTTTTTCCTGTTGTTAATCAAGTTGTTGTTTGTTCGAGGTGTGCATATAAATAGTTCTTACTCATGGCTAAATCTTCATGTAAAGATGCTAATACTTTTAGCCAGAAGTTAGGTACTACATTTGAGCCTGAGGTTTTCCAATTAGGAGCATTTCTTAACTTTGTTTCAATCTCTCTGGCCATTACTTCATCCCATTTCATATCCTGGACATTTGAACTTTTTATTATTTCTTTTACTATCCGTTTAGCATCTTTGTTATGTTCCAAACGATCTTCATACATATTTCTCCAAAATGTATCTATTTCTTCTTTTTTGGTGGTGGCTCAATTCCTGTTGCCTTGTTTCCCAATTCACTATAAAACCTTTTTGCATTTTTTCTTTATCTGTGATAGTACATGATAGATACATGATAGATCCTGATCTGTTGTGATACTGTGCATTGCTTTTTTTCATGTCAATCTTTCTAAGTATTTTTGTTGATCTGTTCCCTCTTCTGTACTCTTCTAACAGTGACACTTCTTGTCTTAATTGATTTATAGTTTTCTATATTCAACACTTCCATGATGCTTTTTGATTTCTCCCCTTTCTTTCCCTTACTGCCCTGTGTTTTTGTGGTAGGACTTTGTGTTATTAATTTAGTTGCACAGAAATATATTATATTTACTTCTGTTGTATTACTGTGTTTATTTGTTTTATCAGACTTCTAACGTTTTGGGTTTTATTGACTTTCTGTACTTGGTTTCTTTCACTGATCTTAATATGTCTGTCCATCTCTATTAAGTCAAGCAACTCTTCTCTTAGATCATTTTCTTCTAGGTTCCCTATTATGCAATCTAAGAGACTGTTTTTTTGAATGTGTAATAGTTGAACCGAAAACACATAACCACGAACGGCCAAGTACGCAAATTTTTTCCTAGGGAAAAAAATTCAGTTGGCCATTCTCACGGTTTGCCCTCTTCCCCAATGTTGAGCGATCTCTGAGTTGGTATATTTAGTTTGGGGGATGTGAGGGAAGAAGCCCCCTGCTTGATTAGGATTGGGAAGTGTGTTTTGTTGGTTTACAGCCTCACAAATTTTTTGTGTCTTCTCAAAACAAGTGTAAAATTTAACATGTCTGTGTTCAGTCATGGAATGGAAAAATCACTGAACAGCATTACATTGAAAATGACGTTCAGCAAAACTACTCATGTGGAGGGCTTTGCCCCCTACACCCCCACGCTAATTATAAATACCAACTCTGTGATGGGGAAAAGGTAAATTTCCTGATCCCTACTGTAATGCAATCTTATTCAAATGGTTTGATAAATAACATGTTTGATGAAATGTGCTGTTCGATGCATTTTCTGTTCGATGACTGAACATAGACCCAAATTTAACAACACAAGGTAACTTACCGTTGCCTGAAGTCACCATAGAGGATGCGGTTGGGAAAGCCTTTCCTGCAGATTCTGATACCTTCCAGCACACCATTACAGCGCAGCTGGTGCATGACCAAGGGGTTATCCATCACTCCTGTACATAAACCAGAATGCAAATGATTATATTAAAGCAAATTATCCCTGCTATAAAGAGTATATATAAGAATTTTGATGGGTGTTTTGTTATCCATAGCCTTTTTACACAGTAATGGCATCTTATATGGAATAGATTACAGATGAATCAACTAGTTCAATCCCGCTATACTTTTTAAGAAGTTAGCATTTCCAAGACCTCCTTAAAACTGCAACTATGGTACTAGGCTGAGATTCTCAGCTGGAGTTTCACAATCTATGTGTAGATACACATTTATCCAACTACTTAGTGGAATAATTATCTCTGTTGTTTCACACATTTTGAGGCATACTGTGGCACAAACAACTGTGATGTAATTACAAATGAAGCAAAGCTGCAGATGTACGCACAATTTCCAGTAGAAGAATTCTTCCTGTTAAAGACATGGTTAGGTATAGGATAATTAACTGTTGTTCCAGTTGGTAAGACTACACATCCTGGCTATTTTCCAGCTGAACAGAACAACGTCTTCTCCAAACAGCATTATATTGAATGTGTGGTCTATTATATATGCATGCCCTACACTTACTGCCCCACAATTTAAATGATGTGTTGTTTTCAAAATGGTGCCCTTTACAGACAGCTGCACTTGTTATTTCTAACCTTTACAAAGGTTGTAACAGCACAAGTTTTAATATAGATAATAAATACTAGCATTTTTCAGGATGTGTATCTAGCAAAAATGTGAATTCAGACTGAATAACACTGGAAATCTTGGAAAGTGGTTAAAAGAGTTAAGCCTAGCTGACAGGTTTTAAAAGACTTTTTTAGTTTTGTAAAATAAAAGACAAACACAGGCACAGAAGAACTAGTCGGCAGAGTAAAGCAGTCCACATACACAATTCTGTAGTGTTCCCATTGGAACACTACAGAATTGTGTATGTGGACTGCTTTACTCTGCCGACTAGTTCTTCTGTGCCTGTGTTTGACTTTTATTTTACAAGAAATTTTACACAGGAACTTAGACTCTCGAATTGCAGCGTTTGACTTTTTTAGTTTTACTAAGGGAAAAAGAGAGGAGAAGAAACAGTGATGAGCACATTGCTGTTGGGTTCAGCTAAGACTGAACAGAACCAGAACAGATGAACTGTGTTTCACGAAAAAAGAACTGCAGAAGAAATTACTGGTAGTGAGACTGAATAAAGGTCAGAATTCAGATGTCATTCCACAGTGAGTAATGAAAATGTACTTTGCTCTTAACAGTCTTTGCTTAGCTTTTCAAGGACATGGTGTGCTTGATTAATGGATGCTGACTGGAGGATGGCAGCAACTGTTATATTGTTTTAAGTGTGACCCAAAGATAAAAAAATGTAAAACACAAAGAATGGCAGACCTGTTTTTAAATACGTTGCTCAAACCAAGGACAGATTTTTTTCCTTTAATGGAAATGGGCTACTGGGTAAGAAGGAACAAGTTTTCTCTGAAGGTAGACCTACCAGTCAGAAATCATACAACAGGAAACGGTTGCATTATGTGCAGGAATTAGAGTTAATGTACCATTTCTTGATAAGGTACAACATGTTTTACTTCCTGTACTTATACATTTGTTGATTAGGTAGGTGAATTACTCCACTGGATCTTTTGTCTCATGGCCTGGGCCATGCATAGCACAAACAGTTTAGTGAGTAAGCAAGTGCATACAGAAGTTTAAAGCATATGAGTGTGACATATAGGCAACTATTAAAAAATGAACAGAAGTGAAATAACCTAGTTGAAATAAATATAAAAATTCATGAATGCAATGACAGTCATCAAAAATGTAGCAATGGCAATAAGTACAAATACATAACCAGAAGTGAAATGAATAAAAATGCACATTTATATACATCCAGTGATAAAACAAAAATACAGTTCTATATCACATCTTCAGGTGATGCTTCTAACATAGAAATAATTTGCTGTGATTTTTTTAATATTGCGAGGATTATATTATTGTAGTACAAACTGGCAGGAGGACAGGAAACAGGACAGCACAGGATCATGAAGTGATTATCGAAGGTTTCCTCAGAGACTAATTTTGGGCTTTGAGCTTTTGGGGTATTTCAGTGTCTGGTATTCCATACTGTTTCAGGGTGAAATATATCTATTTACTAGCGATGCATAGATGAATGTGGCGATTTGCAGAAAGGCAGGAATAAACAAGTTACAGGAATGTACACTGTTGTAAGAGCTGAGGCTTACTACAGAGACACTACAAGTGATGGTCTTCATTTATAGTATCCCAAGGACTGCCTAACAGTTTGGGAGAAATTATGAGAATCTTAACAAAATGGAATATTTTCTTACAATGATTATTTTAAGTTCAACTCACTATGTTGTGAAAAATACAGTTAGAAAACATGCATTTCAGTTATTAGAGAGCTCACAAGGAGAAAATGCATGCCATGTGGTACACCTCTTTCTCGAAGAATCACAGTAAAGACATCATGGAGGCTGGTTATACATCTAAGTGTTTTGAGTTTACTGAACAACTGTATAATGATAAAACATTACATTGTGTCAGAAGTGAACAGGTTTATTTATTTTAGAGTTGTTTAGTTTTCTGTAGTTCATAAATACAGCTTGCAGTTTGAAATGTGTTTATTTTTTCACAGCATATTTACTTTTGAGTTTTTCACATATATAACTCATATGAAGCTCTCCGAGTATTTAATTATGCTGAAGCAAAGATGGTCTGACTACAACCACCAGACAATCTCTTGATGCAAGAAGAGGTGTATGTCTAGAAAATCAAGTTGTTCCTCCGTGTGGACGGAATAACTAAGAAACTCCAAAAGGTATAATGTGTCATATTTCTGCATGTTACAGGGAATAAGAATTGAAAGTATTCATCATGTTAATCTTTCTAAAAGAGAAAAAGGTAAAAATTAAAGAAGAAATTCAACAATTATTTTTAGTCTAGAGAAATCTTCAATTGTATTTTTCATTTATTGTTTACAGGACACCAAGGCTTAATCAAAACTACAGATGCTTATGTTGCAGAACAGTCTGTAGTATGAGACAATTAAGCAAGGAGCAAGCTTATAAGAGAAGCAGACATGACTTCTGAGGTGAAGTGGATGCCTGCCCCAGGTGCAAACTGCTCAGGGAGTGCAATTCTCAATGCAGACGTAAAGTACAGGCATTGCTGATTACTTGAATGCAATCAGTAGCAGTATTGTCCCTCATTCACTTAAACAGCTGTTAGAGTTTATTTTCATTTTGCCCTTCAACTTTTGTTGGAGGGTGCACCAGTGGCAGTAACTGCTTAGGGTATAAGTTTTTCCAAAATGATAGTGCAAAAATTAAGAATAAAGTGGGAATGTGCATCAACAATAATGGCAACAACAAATAGTCTTATAAGGTGCATAGGAAGCAATACATAGTTGAATTTCTAGCCTCTTGTACTAAATCTGGTTGTAAACATATAAGAAGAAATGTCTAACATTTGAGATGTTTAACATTTATTCAGTTTTGCTGAAGTTGTGGTAGAAAAAAATCATTTTGTAAAGATGTGCAAAAAAATATACACATTCAAAGGAATATGCATGTTGTTGAAGCAAAATAGGGAAAGAAATATTTGTTCGTATTATTAAAATGGAAAGTAATGGTACAGTGGAGTCAGAAAATAAAATTACTGTACCAAATAAAAATTGCTGTATATAAGACAAGCAGAATACTGACAAGAAAAGTTCAAATTTAAATGAACTTTTGAATTTAAATTAGACTATGACTCAAAGGGTAAGATTTTATCAGAATATACTTTTAAAGAATTGGGACTAAAAGGCTATGAAAGTGAAACTGTCTGCATATTACTGACTTATTTCAATATTCAGACTAAAGCCACTGGGTCAGAAATTACTGCCATGTGAGAAGAGGGCTGAGTCCAGCACATAGTAACCTAGGCAGCTGCCTAGGACCCAATCCTGGCTGGGGGGGGCTAGCTATATTTAAACACACACACACACACACACACACACACACACACACACACACACACACACACACACACACTCCACTACCTTCCAAAATACAGAAACTATTTTCCAGAGTTCAAGTTGATTCAGTATCAGCTTGTATGCATGCATGAGTTCAGCCCAGAAGCATGCTAAAGCATGTTATCTGCACTCCCTGAATGGAGCACAAATTGATTGAGCATACAAGATGGATATTTGGAGATTCATGTTTTGCAGAAGTGTGTGTGTGTGTGTGTGTGTGTGTGTGTGTGTGTGTGTGTGTGTATACACTTCTGCTTCCAGTCCCCAAGGTACAATCAAATCCTGTACCCATGGCTAAAGGAAGCAGCTCATTAAGATCTTAGTGCTTCAATTAAATGCACTAACTGCCAGACTTTCCTTGACTTCTTCATTTTCTGATAAATCACTGAGGGTAACAGCCAGTCAATAATACTAATCATTAAAGTTTCAGAGCTGTTCTTGAGAAATGTATTTCAAGTTAATTGAAGCTGTTTGGCGCTTAAGGATCTAAGCTATTAACAAACTGCTTTCTGTAGTAAAAAATACAAGGTTTGACTCCATCTATCTCCATTTGTGTACTGTGTGCCTTTGAGCAAGTCCCAGATCATTCCTGACAAGGGAGACTTTGTATAGTGAGTTTACCTGCTTAGCCATAGATAATTAAACTTATATTTAAAATTTAGGCCTTGGCTCCTTCATTATTTTTGGTTTTGTCCAGAATAATTGCGCAGATAAATTGCTTGGTATCTTTGTCCCTTCTTTGCAAAAGTTTTGGCTTTCAGTCAAATTGTTGTAGATTGCAGCCATTAAATAATGACACACATCAGTTTTAGACTTTGTGTCCTTCAGAAAATGCTTGCTAATGCAAAGATTTTTATTCTAGAAACCTTCTAAGTATATAAGATAATCATGCAATATCTTTGTCTCTGATTTGAGGTAAGAGGTTGAGAGGGTTTGCAATGGGTTCCACTACTGTTTTGACAGCAGTGAGTTGGTATACAATTCTGCCCCATTACATATGAATGCATTTATTCACTTTTTCTCAAGCAGATATCTGAGGTGTACAGTCATAGTGGCTGTAATAGATGGTTATGGTACAAATACTTGGTTCCTGCAAGCCACAGCAGTTATTGTATAAAGGAAGGAGCTGATTGTAATAAAAAGGAACATCATCATATGACCCATGTTCTTTGCTATGCTAATTAGGTCTTCACTATATGCTGTGTGAAAATGAGTCCTAGCACATTTCTTGTAGTTTAATAGACTGCCAGGTGCAGTTTCAATAAATATGAGTTTCAAGGGAAGAATTGTTTACTGTTGCTTGTGCAAAGTTTGTTTTCAGTGTGAGGCTGATTTATTTTTGTTTAGCAAATGTCTGTCAGTGTTTTTGCTGTAGCATTTGAAATAACAGTTTTAAATTAAATTCAAGTCTATGTGATTATTATAGAAGTATAAAAAGAAACAGTATGTGTAACTGATAGGTTTGAACAGTATTTCATTATAAGTGAGGAAAAATAGCCAAGTAATAGGATATTGGTTATGGCTGTGGGGGGGGGGGTGTCAAATTATCCTTCCTAAGGCCCCATTTTATTGTGATCATGATGAAAGATACACAGAGGTATACAGGAATACTTGCAGCATTATAAAGTCATCTGAAAAACTGGAGCCACAATAAGCAAATCTTGTATGAGTATGCTAACTTATTTGCAGGCTTCAGTAGCTTGCCAAGAGAATGTAGTATTCAAATCAGTTTATATACTATGCCAGTAATACATGCTGCAAGGAAGTTACTAGAAACTCTTAGGCATAATATTGAATAAGAACTTAAGTAAATAGAGGAAGCTCATGTTTTATTAGAAAACAGAGCCTATTGTGAAACAAGACATGATTCGCATTTGTAACAATCTGCAAAGTCTGAATAAAATGATTAAAACAGAGCATTAACATTGCTTGCAGTTGAACATATGGGCTCAAGTATGCAAAATGATAAGTTTCTTTTCTGTATTACCTTCAAACCAGGGATTCTGGAGAATTAAGCTTGTTATGAAACTTTTCAAGTTATGGAATTTAATATGCTTTTAGGAAGATAAAGATTCTTGAGATATCCATCTGATATCTTATCTGCTCTAGAAGTTTTTCAAAGAATGGCCATGGTAGTGACTGCCTGCTTAGAAAATGTTGAGAACATAACTGATGATATTTTAGTTCAGGATCAGTTTCAAGAAGAAAATGACAATAGACTGATACAGCTAATGAAAAGAGTAAAGCAGTATAATTTTAAATTTAATAAGGGAAAGCATGACTGGCAAGTCTAAAATATATTGTCCATATTCTAACAGCTGAAGGAATGAAGAATAATAGAAAGCCATATCAGTACTGCAAACACCAAAGCTCGAGACAGACAGGCATTGATGAGATTTCTTGGAATAAAATTTGTATCTTAAAAGTTTTATACCTAACATAACTGAACTTGCTATGCCTTCTAGAAAATTGTTGATGCAAGTAAACAAAAGTATTGCTATGGCAGGGCAAAAGGTGTCATTCCGCTATGTTCAAAGTGTGGAAGATGTGATTGCCAGTTGCCAGTGGTGCTTTGCTGCAGTACCAGCATTCACAAATGAATGCCAATATTCTAATTGCTGTCGATATTGTAATTGCTCTGACAGCAATTACAATATCGACAGAGACTACAGATAAATGTCAGTCTTGTAATTACTGTCAGAGCTGAAGTGCTGAAGTTCTTAGATGGTATTGCAACTGTAGCAAACTGTTTGCTGCAATATGCTACAAGTAGTTTGTTACAGTTTAAAACATTGTATCTTTTTTTCCCTCTTCAGCTCAGGTAGAGTTGAGGGGCACAGATCAAGGAATGGACATTGCTCCTCAAGTTATAGTGTTTATTTGTTTATTTATTGATTTTGCTTAGTGTCGAGGGCTGCTAATTAATGGAACAGCACCAAAAGATGCAGCTTTGGTAATAGAGGGGCTAGACTGAAATACTATGTTATAAATAATCCAGTTTTTGGTACAAATGGGTGCTAGTCATAATGGTATAGAAGCTGTGGGCTTACTGGATAATATAACAGTTGCTTCTGGGTCAACACATTTAATGATGCAAACAAAAGATATGCTCAAATCAAGAAAGAATCATCAGCTATAGTGTATGGATTTGAGAAATTATTCTAAACATATTTATGGCTGAGAAGTGCAGAAGAATCAGGTGAAAATCTTTATAAAGCATGTTCAGAAAATATTTGTGCAAAGCATCTTCATGATTATGTAACATGATGTTTTATTTGCAGAAATATTATCTGAAAATGATATTTAGACAAGTCACAGGACAACACACACCAGATATGCTGATAGGAATAAAGACATAAAAACACGTGATAAGAAGACCGGGTAATACTTTAGTTAACAGCTCAGTATATATGAGTGGTCTCTGTACTGTTATCTCTTTGTATTCACAGACAGAAAAGCTTTGTTTTGTTTTATGCAGTGAGACTTCTATCTGTATAGAACTCAACCCTGTTTTAGTTTCCTTATGTGTAACCTGCTGCACTATGTACCACACTCTCTGCTGTATTGTATGGTCCACAGCACACGGTAAGTAGCACTAATCAGTCCCCCCAACCCACACTGGGTACTCCTCTTACTGTATCAGTACTGTGGCCCATTGTCTTAATTTTCTACCCCCAAAACCGTAGTCATTTACTGCATGACCCCATTCCACTGGCATTGTTCCTGAGTATATAATGTGTTTAGATTTACTGTAATTCTCTTGCAGCTGTTATTGAACCAGTTGTAAGCACCGACTGTTAACCATGCACCATTTAGTCCTCAGTGGAATATGTGGTGTGTAGCTGTTAATGTCCGTGCTTTGTTTCTGTAATTATACTCATGTTATCTGCTATCATTTCATATTTTGATTTTGTCTCTCTCTTGGCTTCAGTCTATTGAGCCTTGGATATAATTGGACATTGCCATGAAGTGATAATGCAGTTTAGAATCACATTATCTATACCTGGAGGAGTGGAATGTTGAAAAGTATTGATCATGGCATGAGATCCTCACTTTGATACTGTTTCTCCTCCATCCACCACATTCTACCAGTGGGGATGTAGTTCCCAAGTACAGTCTGTAGCTGCACTGTTTCTCAATCATTAAGCTGTGCTGCACTAACAAAGTCTTTTGGAATCTAACCCATTTTTAGTCCCTATGATTATCATTTAGGTAATATTGTTACAGTAATAAATAAGCTTCTTCAAGGACCAGTCAAATTAACTTAATTTAAACTATTTTATATGTGTTATGCTTATGTATACACTCTCTTAACAATGTTAATGTTCAAGAATTGCAAAGAAATAAATTGTGACATAGAGGGATAAAGCCTTGACTCATGCATTGCATCCAACTACATTTCATTT
Source organism: Protopterus annectens (assembly GCF_019279795.1). Taxonomy (NCBI): domain Eukaryota; kingdom Metazoa; phylum Chordata; order Ceratodontiformes; family Protopteridae; genus Protopterus; species Protopterus annectens. The sequence continues at coordinate 700,979,927 of NC_056750.1, forward strand.
AGCAGCTCATGTGCCTGTAGGAGCTAGTTGGGAAGGATGGTCATGAATTGCCACATTCACTTCATCTATCTTGGGGGAAGGGAGTAGAATCTCACTTGTCACATGAGATGACACCTAGTAGGAACACTAAGTGTTCACCCAGTGGAGTTTTGAACTGGATGAGCTCTTGACACCATTAGTTTATTTGCACTAAGTAGCCAAGGGGAAAGTAGCATGCAGAGGCATGCTTTCACTCAGGAGGTAGTGACTCAGACTCAGAGGAGCCACCAAGGGATGTGCTGCCATAGAGAGAGGGTAGGCCACCTCCTGGGATCAACCAACCAAATGGCCCACTCCCTATTGCCTGATTCTTGCCAGAGGACAGAGGGCTAACAATGTTTCCCAGGTAGGAATGAATGGGACATAAAGCTCTAGTCAGGGAATAAGCAGCTCCAATTCCACTGGAATTCCTGGGACAACTAGTAGAGGGCAGAGGTACCATCAGTCAAGCTCCTGGGGGCAGCAAAAAAATGTAAATAAACAGTATTTTATTAACATACCTGGTGCTTTGCGCTCATTAGGAATTATACAGCGTACAAAATGAGGGTGTGTTGTTTTCAGGTTTGCCATCAGCTTATTCAGATTTTCCTGTAGAAAAGTATAAGAAAAGAACTACATTAACCAATTCAAATAGTGTATTAAGTTTATCTACGAACTCTGTACATTTGACATTCTATAATAGGGTTTTAGTTTTTTATATTTAAATGCATTTATGTGACAGGCAGTCTTTGTTTACATGACTATATCTTTATCCAGCTTCGTGTCAAATGAGCGAGACCTGAAACTGAGGATCTTATAACTTTGAATAATAAACTGTGATTCAAATGAAAAAAAGTGAATTTCAAAAGTCAGTATTACTCCATTAAAGTGTTATTTCCAGGGGATTTCATCCTCTCCATACCCACTGTGCTAACCTACAGATTGCCATGTGAAACACAGTCAAATGTATGAGACAAATAGCCAAATAACCATGCACAGTTTTTCACAACAGGAAAAGGAAAAAGTCTATTTACTAACTTTAAGGGAGTTATATGCTTCATTTAGGAGGTAAAATAATGATAATTTTTAATAAAATTTATAGCTGATATAACAAGTCTGAAAACTTAGAAATAAACCTCTGTTCTGCTGCATTTATCAGATCTCCTTATAAAATCAATAGAAAAAATATTCTGGCAGTGCAATAAAAATTTTCATACAGAAGTTTTTGTATAAGCAATTAAGCATGTATCATTTTCTGACTTAAAGAAAAGAGTTTATATGTTTATTAATTAGGAGGTTTGCCAGCATGGGTGACTAGGCAGTTTAAATTGCTTTTACTTATTAAAACCTTACCCTGTGCAGAGCAGACACTGTCTGAAAAGAGGATCCTTTCTTCTTTCCACCTTTTCCTTTACCAGATTCAGCAGCTGGTACCAAAAGGAAAAAAAAAAACAGAAAGACTTTGAGGCTATACACTGTACTGAGCCATAGTTTGCCGCAGTAACTCTGACCATATATTTTTTTAAAGTTTCAGTGCCATAGACATATATTTAACAAGACCAGTTAGCTGCCTGCGCTTCTGCTGTACCATACCACCTGTATTGTAAATGTTAGCTGATTCTGAGTACATTATGATGACTAACAGAAGAATATTTACACTGCAGGATGCTAAACAAAATCTGAATTATATTCTCTAAACCTCCAGACCTTCCTGAAAAATTGTACTGAAAATTGTTGTTTCAACTAATAGTTTGAGAGAGCATTAAAATATATACCACCCAAAGGCCTTGAACAGACGATGAATGCAAGTAGTTAGTCACTCTTTGATGTAGCTGCAATAAGACATAATTTGCATGCTACAGTTGCAAGTAGCACCTTCTGGGTCACACTTTGCAAATGCAGCTATATGAGAATATTTGTGCGTGTGTGCGCGCGTGTGTGTATACATATATATATATATATATATATATATATATATATATATATATATAAAACTTGACTGAAATCAGAGCCTGTTATTTTTTTGTTTTCTGCCACAACTGTAACATCGCATAGTCTGTACAGTTTTCTAATATAGTGAAAGCACTATTGTGTGGTAAACAAATCAATGCTTAATCAAGCATTCTTTTTGCTTGTCTACTTCATTAGCAACAAATATCACAATATATGTCTTCCTCCATAAATGTATTAGTCACTGCAATGTGCAATTGTTTGGCCAGTCTGCAAAACTCATATTCCAACTGTACACCTAACTTCAAGTTTGCCTTTCTATCCTGGACACACGAATTCTAAAAATAAAGCTTTCCAAAGACCTGTCAGTACTTGCAAAATAAAAAAAAAAACAGTATCTTGTTCAGGTAACAACATATACTCTGGATAATAAGAAGCACAATAAGTGCCCAAGAGCAGATAGTATCCTCCTAAACAAAGACATAGGTCACTTCACAGGTGCAGTTTTCATTAACCTAACAAAAGCGTGTGATATGGCTGACAAGAAACTCCTCGGGTTTGCCGTATCCACATCCAGGTTTTTCTTTAGGGAACAAACGACTTTCCAGCAACCTCATTCATAAATCTGTTAAATTCAAAATTGAATCCTCATTGTCGGTTCCTTTACCTAAAGGTGCCCCAAAAAGATCTGTCCTGCTCTCATTCGACTCTTGTGCCTTCAAACGTAAAAGTCATGGGCAATCAGAATCGCCATATAGCTGAAACACCTGATGTTCATAAGGGTCATTTGCATTATCCCATGTGCCTCTGTCACAGGAAGTTTGAGAGGTCACTCATTGGAAGTTCTAGCTTGGCTGGAGTTTTCATTTAGTTTTTACTGATTGGTTTTTCAGTGTGACCTTCTCACACTTTGTTTCAACTAAAAATTATAGTAATGATCTTGGAATGTCAAAAACTCAAGAGGTATTCTACAAATCTGTATAATTCCACGGCCTGATTATTCAGTCAGTGTTGAACACCAAATACAAGAAAATCAAATCAAAAATCAGCAAGTAACTTTTTGGGGTCAGAAATATTGCATGACTCATCTACCTTGAAGGTACAAGAGCAACTGACAGGAGTATATTGCTTCTTCTGTTAGAAAACAACATGCAACCAATTATTGCTGTACTTACATAAATATATACAAGCCATGTGACCTAATTAACAGAATCAGTAACCCTCCCCATAGACTGCATCACTGTTATGTCCAAGCAAAAGCAACATGCCTTTCCATCAAACACCAAGTCAGTCTTCTGCTTATATAGCTGCAATTTAAAATCCAAAAGCATTTATCTTCCTTTCTGGCAGATTAGCCATCATCTTCATCAAACATGACCTGAGATCCCAAGCAAATGGGGCTACTTCACTAAACACCCAAATAATGAGTATTACTGCAGTTACCACTTTTCTCTGTCCTCCTTCCTAATCTTTGGGTCATCACTGTCCCCTCTTTAACTCATTCCAGTCGAGAGTGCCACCAGGTGTTTCTGCTGTTAACTCCTTCTTCACCTCTAGGCATCAAATATTGCATGTTTATGTCTGCATTAATAATTCCAAAACCATGCTACACACAAGGTATCAGAATATTTTGTCTTGAAGTAACACAATTATATCGATATTTGACCTCTCTGAACAAATATTTGTTAGAACTGTAAGGTAATAACTTAATTTTTTAAAGGCTCAAGCCACATCCACTGGGAGTTAAAGGTACACACTCAAAAGAGCTGTACTGGAGGGAATGAGTTAAGGAATACCCTGCACTTTAAAGAACTGCACTACCCATTCTCTCAATACCTGTCTGACATGGCCAAAAGCTAGTGTTTTCATCAAATCTGAAATACACAAAGAAAGACTTCCCCCTTCTACACTTACACATATATTGTAAATACCATGCATCATTTGCCATATATAACTATATAATTAAAGGGTTTCAAGATTTTAACCTATTATCGACACTCTTTTTTTTTTATTTACTTACATCAGCTTGAACTATATATGCATTTCTTGTTCAGAGTCTGCTACTGCTACTACCTTTATTTTATAACGTGCGCCTTGCACCAATGTCTAAAACTAGTAAGTAGTTCTTTATTAATCAGTACTTCATCTTGGTTAAAATATTATAGACAAATAATTTAATGAATTAAACATTAATATAAATTTAACTGTGAAATTGGGAAGAAGCATGCCTTCCTCTTCTGTAGGCATGCACATTCTGAGTGACTGTGGTTTTCCACTTTTAGCAGAATGGTACATTTTAAGGTAGGCTGAACATAACGTATGGTCATTATTACTAAACGGTATAACTGAAACGGATTACTCACATGAATCTGTTCCAGCATAGTTGGAGAAAAGAAGAGCTAGAAGCTTGAGAGATGATTTCTGATAGAGCCCAACAACTGTTTCATTCAGTGGGTCCTTATTTTTCTCCAGCCAGCCCATGATGTTGTAGTCCACAGTGCCAGCATAGTGTACCAATGCAAAGTGGGCCTCGGGTTTCCCTTTTACAATCCTGGGCTTCTGGAAGTTGTTGGATTTTCCAAGGTGATTGTCATAGAGCTTAGCCTTGAATGTCATGTCTGTGGCCTTGGGAAACATACATTCTTCTTCCAAAATTGACATGATACCCAGAGGCTGAAAAATACAACATAGAAGACTATATAAAGAACGTCTACTTAACCACTAATCATAAAGAGGCCTGCCATTTTATCTAACTTTATACACAAATCACATCAAATAGGGAGACATTGGACCATATTTTTACAACTAGATAGCAGAAGAAATGAAATGGTACTTTTCTTCAGATTAGTAAAGCCAGATATTTTATCTAAACTTTGCATGCATCTGTATGACTGCATGCTGTGGAATATTATAACATATCATGCTTAACTATCAGTCACTCAATGAGTTTGAAGCCATCTTTTATTCAGCAAAAGACAGTTAAAATTTTATCCCTGTAATTTTTAGTTTGATTTATGAAATTACACTAAATGCTTTTAATGCCTACTTTAAGGTTCGAGAAGGAATTATTCAATATCAAAGAATAACTGCAGTTGGTAATTCTGTACTATGAATAAATAAAGGGACAAATACAACATTATAGATAAGTCATGTGATTGCAAATTACAACAAAAACTGAATTGATATATTAGTTCATAATTCATTGTTGAATAGTACTTAAAGATAATGGAATCTTCCTTTGTGGTTTGTGAAAGTGAAACTTTACCATTGTGATACATCTGTAACAAGTCTGATCCAACATCAGCACCTGTAAGGAATAAATGCCAGAGGCACAGGCTGAGACTGGAGGTTGATATAATGGTTAAGGTGTTTATTTCACAAACAAAAGTTACAATGTTTAATTCTCACCAAGGAGAAATTAGCTAGGCTTAAAATAATTCACAAGAGCAGCTAGCCTAATACTTATTTATCAGCCAATAAGGTGTTGGAACTGCTTAATACCTAGAACTTTTTCAGGCTGCTTTTCTCCCTTCCCAAGTTCCTTTATGCATTTCTCTATCTTGTTGTTCCTTTCATCTGGGGAAGCAGAATGAATGAAATTTGTAAAACAGATTTATCCACCAAAAGAATAAGACAAAAAGCACAACGTTAACAGCAGCAGAAGACTTCTTGCCCTAGGCCGGGAGAAGGTAGACTGGGGAAGTGTTATTAAACATGGACCATACAGCTCTATTGTTACTATTATTGTTGTTACTTTTGTATCAGTGAAGAAGTGGCACATGTTTAGTAACTATATGGACATAGTCCCTGGTTGATTTCATAACCATCAGAACATAGTCCCTGGTTGATTTAGTAACCATCAGGACATAGTCCCTGGTTGATTTAGTAACCATCAGGACATAGTCCCTGGTTGATTTAGTAACTATCTGGACATAGTCCCTGGTTGATTTAGTAACTATCTGGACATAGTCCCTGGTTGATTTAGTAACCATCAGGACACAGTCCCTGGTTGATTTAGTAACTATCTGGACATAGTCCCTGGTTGATTTAGTAACCATCAGGACATAGTCCCTGGTTGATTTAGTAACCATCAGGACATAGTCCGTGGTTGATTTAGTAACTATCTGGACATAGTCCCTGGTTGATTTAGTAACCATCAGGACATAGTCCCTGGTTGATTTAGTAACTATATGGACATAGTCCCTGGTTGATTTAGTAACCATCAGGACATAGTCCCTGGTTGATTTAGTAACTATCTGGACATAGTCCCTGGTTGATTTAGTAACTATCTGGACATGGTCCATGGTCCATGCTGACCATGAGAACATCCTTCTTAAAATGGTATTCCCAAAAGATGCTCTGGCTCTAGAAACAATATCTAGCTTGTAGTGCTTAATAAAGGTAGTTATTGAAGGCCATTGGCTGTATCATATGTGCTGTGCACTGTGGCATTATGGAGAAGTGCAACTTATATGGCCATGGCTGTGATAGAGTGGGCGTTTTCCTGCTTTCAGATAAATAAATATGTTATGAAGTTTGTTAACTGTCTAGAGAATATTATTTTGAAAACCTTGACCCATTTTTTGGGTGTATAGTGGATGAACAACTGGTCATTCTTTCTGATGGATTGCATTCTATTATGGTGAAACCATTGCTGTCAATGAAAATCTGCATTGTGGAGTAGTTTTTTTGCTTTTGAAAGAGTAAAAGAAATAGCAAGAAGGTTGACGGTTTGGTTCCCCCTAGACTCTGTAGTCCATTTAAGCATAATGGATGTTAAAGTTCTATGGACTACACTATCTGTAAGCAAAATTAAATATAAAGGATATACTGGCAAAGTCTTTAACTTTGACATCCTCCTTCCTGGAGTTGTGACAGCGCAGAAAACGTTTTTTCCATAACAGGCATTTCGGCTTTACCATGACTCTCATTTCAAATGGTACCTAAGTGAACTTCTTCAATATGAAGTATATTGCAGGGCAAAACAGATTCTCTGACTGAAATATTAGATAAAAATACCTTTGAGGAATGTTTTTGCTATCCCTTATGGAGACAAGAGATGCTGAGTGAACATCTCAGTAAAAATTTGTGAGGGCAACTAGGAAAACCCTGAATGAGTAAAAACTGACACATTGTCAAACATGTCTGGAAAAATTCTAACTTTGGATTTTTCCTTATAGGTTTTTCTTCTGGGTGTTTTTTTGTCATGTACAGCAGTCTTGGTATACAGTGGATTGCCAGCTATGTGTAGAATTGGAGAAGCTGTGCAGATAGTTTCAGAGTACTGAGGGGTGGACAAGGTTAGCTGTAGGAGAGAGACAAGAATTTTTTTAAGAATGACCTAGCTCACCTGACAATTCTGGAAAGAGCTGTGGTAACCAGGTTTAATGAGACCAGAAATGTGCTGTGATGGTTAATTTGTTTGATTTGATCTGATCTTCTGGATGAATTTGAGTATCCGCAGTGTTTTTTTTTTTTGGGGGGGGGGTCCATTGACCACTGTTGTACTGGCGGATCCTTTACTATTGGTAGTAGGGTAGTATCAATGAGAAGTCTTGGTAACACTTAATGTTTGATTGCTAGACCCAAAAATCAGTAGGTTGCTGACCACACCTATGGAAGATCTTGTTGGCTATTTTCTGATTCGGTCACCATTCTTATGGAGGAGGAGACACATGCTGAGTCTCTTGACCAGTGATTTGGTTTCTCTGAAATGTGTATTGCTATCAGGAAGCAGTACCTTTCTAGAGACATAACTTCTTTGCATGGGAGGAAGGAATGACTCTCACCACTGCTTGTTGATGTACCAGACTGCTGCCAGTGTGCCTGGGTGAATTACATTGGTTTTGCACGGTGCAGTACATTGAAAAGACTCCAGTGTGGGTCAAATAGTTTCAATAGATTGAACACGTATTTTGGTCTGTGATTCTGCTATTGTTGAAATTCCATGCACTCTCTGCCCTTGAAAATGGTCCACACTTCCCCTACGGTAGATGTATCTGTGTTTACTGTGTTATTTGTTTTGTGGGGGGTGGGCTCAGGTGATTTGAAGACCTTGACACATCAAAATTCTTGTAACATAGCCACCAAGCTATAAGCCCTTGCAGAATTGTGTTATGCATATGTTCTGGGAGGGCTGTTCTTGTTGTCTGCACTGACATCACAGTACCCACTGCAGCACTCTTATGTGTAACCTGGTCTAGGGCACTAGAAAAATATTGACTGACGGGTACCTGAGAATCCTGTGGGGCAACAAGGAGGTTGTGCAAATGGGTTTGACTTATCTGAAATTTATTTGTAGATAGGAAAGTTCTGCAGACTTTGGTGTCCATTTAACAGCCTGTTAAGGTAATGCACTAAGACGCAATGAGATAGTTGCAAATGTGATTTCACCAGATTGGTTATAATACCCAAAGAATTAAATAACCTGATCAGTGCCTGAACCAGTGAACATTGGGGGCTTCAGTAAAAGCAAATTATTGATGTATGGAAAGATTGTGATCCACTGCAGCCTTTGATATATAACAAGTACTGTGATGCATTTGTTGAACACCCTGGTGGCTGTGGAGATACCAAAGGAGAGACTTCCAAATGATAATGATAGGCCCTGACCACAAAGCACAGGAACTTGAAGTACTCCTTGAAAATCTTTAAGTGAAGGTAGGCAGGTTTAAACAGCACATCCATCTCACCACAACAAGCAAAGTATTTTGTGTAGAGAAAATTCAGAATTTTTCTTTTGGGACACATTAGCTTAAGATAGTAAGATTCAATATGGACCTGAGGCCCTTTGTTTTGTTTATTATTATTTATTTACTATTAGTTTACCGGCTGGGTAGACTGGTCTATCAACCCTTTTCGGCCACGACCTGAGCTCAAATAGCAGAAAATATATCATGGTCTTTCAATGAACAATATTATGTACAAAATGAGTAGTACGATTGAATGAAGATATTGTAACATTAAAAAAAGGATCCATTATTATTTGTTCCTTCATTCTTATTTTTGGCACCTTCAAGCAATTTCTTAAAATTAAAAAGTGTTTTGTTAATAAAAATAGGTTATTCCCCCACTGTTTCAGTTATTTCATTTCCAGCTTTCATAATTTTCCAATTTTCTCTTATAATATTCTTAATATTACTCGGCAGCTCACTATAGGCCACTTTACATGCCCTCTCAAATGGCTTGTTGTTAATGGGGTTACCAACGGATTCACTTCCATTTATTTCTTCCCTTAAAAGTGGTTTAAAATTTGTACCAGAGCCTTTAATAACCTCCCAAATAGCTTCTTGTATCATTTTATCAGGATAGTCCCTTTCCATAAACATGTTCTTCAGGATTTCTGTCTCTCCTTCCAATTCATTAAACACCCTTCTTTGTTAGCATTTGAAAAAGTAGTAACTGACAATATTTACAAGTTATATGGATGGAAGAATAACATTACACATTACAATCTTAAGAAAAAGGAAAGTGAATTATTGAGGGCCTTAATGATGGATAAAACAAGAATTATGAAACCAGATAAGGGTGGGGGGTAGTGATATGTGACCATTTTGATTATATTGGTACTATCTCTAACATATTACACAATATGGAATCTTGTATTGTTATCTCTAGACATGAGGTTAGTCTAACATATAAACATATTGATTAATTAGGGTATAAATTAAGTAATGGGTGAGAACGAAGGCATTTTGATGAAGTCCCCCCTAGTGGGATGAAAACGCTCAATCAGTTGTTAGTGTGTTGGATTTATGGTATATTTAGAATAAACTAATTTTCAGACAGTGGTTTCTAGCATTTACTCTAAAATATAATCTTCATTAACCAAGCTTTGCTGATCTGTGACCCCAAAAGGCTTTGTCCAAGCACCGCAAAAGGCAATCTTCTGGACATTGCCTTCACTAACAGACCCCACAGATGTAGGAAGGTGGAGGTGCTTATCAGTACCCAAACTAACCAATGTCTTCTCATTATACATGAAAACTACAGACAATGTATGTCTCTGTGAGTTTTTTCCCCTCGCAAGAGTTGAATCTAAACTGCTTACAGAGCTTAAGACCATAAAATGAAATATCATGTTAAAATGGTACAATGTCAATCCCATCCTTGACCCCTTAACACTTCATCCTATATGAGACCCTCCATGTCAGAAAACTTTGAGGAAAAACAGTTGCACTTGATTACCCTCATCATGAGTGGTAATTTAAGGGAAAGGGGCCGGTTGTGATTAAGATGGAGAAAAAATAGAGGACCTTTCACATCTATATGAATTTCTTTTCCATTGTGAAGAGGAAATGGCAGCAGCTAACATGTTCAGTTCTAGCTATTTTGTAAAATAATTCAAATATGACTGTTTCACCAAAGGTTATTCTGTTAGTTAATTAAAGCTGTAACATACAGCGGAGGTGGTTCTCAGATCTCCAGTGGTGTAAAAAAGTGCTAATAATATCTTAGTAAACTTCATTAATTAAGACATTCTACAAGTAGAGAGCCACAGTAGCTGTAATGTGTTCCTCCCAACATGAAAAGCTCTCACACATAGTGCCATTCCTTAGAAGCCAGTACCTGCTTTCATCACAGAAAGAGAATGACAAGAATCTTGCTCTGGTGACTTTACACCTCTCTTTCCTTAGGCTGTTATTGCAAAGCATGTAAGCTCATGCTTTTGGTCCAGCCTTAGTGTCTGACGTTTTTTCACCCATATTTAAATATGCCCCTATAGAGCTACAACCCAAGGTATTAATTTCTAGTTCATCTCAACACTACTGGCAGATGCTCAGCTCTGACCTATGGCAGAATAATTGGAAAAAAGTAATATACTTCAAACTGCTAGAATTATTCCAATGTATGGTCTTTTGACTCAGTGCTGACTTGACTTTAGAAAGGGATATAAAACATTAACAGATATCTAATGAATCATTGATGCCATTCTTGTATGAACATGGAAAACAGTGCTACTAACTGCTGCCTGCAGATGCTAATCTCTGGATTTTAAAAGTGTTTTTGAGCGTTTCAATGAAAGGAGGCCAGGGACTAATAGACCTGTTACCCGTCTAATGAACTGGCCAAGTGCATTGACACTTTAAACATATGGATCTTTACCAGTAGAGTTATCTTATTTGGTGTTGTGCTCAATTTATTTTTATTGTTTATCAGTGACTGGCTGTTACATTTCTGAGACATTGAGAGGTCATCAAGTATGCGGATGACTTACTCCTTATTAAGGAGGCCAAAATACATTATAAAGATGCAAAGCAGCTTGTAAAATGATGTCAGTAACTGTGGTTGCATTCTAATAAACTAACAATGAATCCCAAGAAAGCCCTTCTTTGATATTTAGTATGCCACAGACAGTGGGTGGAATTCATCGTCTTAAAATCCTAAGACCCTTTTTACAGACTTATACCCATGCTAAGTGGCTGGATCAAAACTGTCCTTTAGAGATCATCTTCAGATGTGTAGATGACAGATTATTGTAACTTACAGGCTTCTACAGGCTTATTTCATTTTTTAACTGCTGAATCTAGAAGAGTTATTTCTCTAAACCTGCTAAAGACTACGATCAAATGCATTCCATGATCCCAGCCTTAAACTCTGCATCACTAGTCTTCTCTATATCACAATCAACAAAATGTTTAAGTTTTCTTCTTTGTATGAACCCCAAGAACACCAGAAATGATATAGCTTCTTATCACACATTGAGGTGCACTATTATTTAAATCACTCTTATTTCCAAGCCATCACATCTACAGTACTGTCCCCCTTTGCTACATAGATTTTAACTCTACTATATTTCAATTAAGAGTCAAAGCTCTCTCCTTGTGGAGGCCTACCTTTGGTTTAGGTATGGGAAAAAGTATTTAGTAAACTGCCACCATGACTTTGTCAACAAAGCAGAAATTAGTAGAACTTGGCATCTTTTAAAGTTAATTTATATCACCGTGGCTCAATTTACATATTTTCGCATTCTTGAGTCAATTATTAATTAAATGTAGCCTAGATATCTGCATATTTCTTTGATAAGATTTTGTTTTGTTGACTAGTTCATGCGCATGATTGGGACCCATTTTCACTGAATGTTTGGAGAGAAAATCTCCAACAGTAAGCAGATTATCACATTGCAAACAACTGAACTGAGTGCCACATGGAATATTTACAGATAAGGTACACTGCAAGTAATTATGCACCACAGAGTTGTAAGTGCTTGTTCAAATTTACCATCAGTTTTTACAAAGGAACTGAATGTGTCCACTGTTACATAATAACAGTTACTATATTGCCTGCTGTGTATTATCTGTCTTCACTATGTAATGTACAGTTTCAATAGTTTCTTTCTTAAGATGTACTTGCTTTATAACCTGCAACTTTAACTGTGCAAAGGGACAAATGTATCATAATGTTTAAAATGTACTTCTAATATTTATTGTTGTACTTCCCGCCAGATCAGGGTGGGACTGAAAAGGGTTCTTAGACCTGTCTACCTACCCTACAAAGAAACAAACGCAAACATATAAATAAATAATGTATATCAAAATGCAGATGCAGATGACATAAAAAAAATAAGCTGATTACTAAGGAAAACAGTAGAGGATGCAACAACAATCTCTGCGCAAGGAGACTGACAGACATTCGATATTTGCACACTATGAACTCTAGTTATTTTCCAAGCAGTTAGGAGAATCTGGACAACTTGAATTCAATTGCCATCCATACTAAGAAGAACTTAAAGAAAGAATGTCTGGCACCAATCGAATATATGTCTAACATGAATGCATTTTATATATTCTTAAATAAATAACTTACTAAGTTGTAAGGGCCACATAGTCTGTGTATATGAGTAGTGAGAATGAATGTCAGGTGTGGGAAGTGTAAAAGATATTTTAAACTTAGAGCTTTTAATACTAGAGCCATTTTTACACATAACTTGTCTGTGATGTGCTTTGTAATCCTGAAATGACTTCTGTACATAAAAGTTTAGATCCAAAATGCTCCAGTGGTATAGAGGAATAAAATATTGAATACTAGATAGTTCACTTAACAGCTTGGGCAATTGTTGAAGTTGGCAGGGGGGGAAAATTATGAGGTATGGTCTGCTCATCAGTCCTTGTAGGGTGGTATTGGGGATGTATGTTTGGGTTGTTCCTGGTGTTAAATTATCTGGTAGATCACAGGGTATTAACAGAACTAGTGGGGAGGTGGTGTTCATGAGGCTTTCACTATGGAGGAGGTGACATTTGCAAACAGCTTAATATTGACTCAGCCCCATTCAACTAGCGAACATATCCAAGGGGATGGTAGGGGCAAACAGCCCATCAAGCCTTCCTTGCAAGGCTAGAGGTGGCCCCCATGCTCATTGTCCTCCCATATCACCCTATCATTACCACTTCATGAGAGAGTGGTTAGTATCTTCAGGCCAGGGGATGAGGAGTGGGATTTAAACATCTAGATGAAGCCAAAAAGAAATAGTCCTCACAGTGGAGAGAGATGAAGATCAGGGGAGTTGTGATGCAATAGGCAAGCACTGTCAAGCTCAAAGGAGAATACCCTGAAACAAAATGATAATAAAATGAGCCAGTTTCACAAACATTATCTAACATTTAAAATGTAGTTTTACTGTTTTGTTCATAATTTGCAGTAATTTAAATTAAAAAAAATCTGATGCTTATCATGGTATTCTTTTCTGGTGGACTGCTAGTACAGGACAGATATAATGACAGCGTTCAAACATACTTGCTAACCACTGTCTTTTTGTTTTTAGTTTGTAAAATGGGATTTTTTTGAGATGGTCTTAAGCCGTTAGAGAACCTACCTTCTCAATAAGGTCAATGCAGGCCTGCAGGTCCATTCCAAAGTCAATGAACTCCCACTCAATGCCTTCCTTCTTGTACTCTTCCTGTTCCAGCACAAACATGTGATGGTTGAAGAACTGCTGCAGCTTCTCATTGGTGAAGTTGATACACAGCTGCTCAAAGCTGTTGAACTGGAGAAACGAAACACACAGAAATAGTTTCCAGCTAACAAAAGGCAGTTTAACTGTGATAGTCATAGTTATAGCAACAAGAGCCTTTTTCACTTAAAACTGACTCAGCCATTTGGTAGTAAGCAGAGACTGCTAGCGTAGCCAAATTCCAGGACATGTCATTTCACGTATTGAGGAATTAGTCTGAATTCACACACTGTATACAGTCCTAACTTATGTTTGCTAAAGATGATGTTTTGGATAAACAAGTCCATCAGTCTAAAAGGTTTTCAGAGACTTAAGTAACACTACCAATCTGTTCATAGATATCGGTGTCATATGAGTGTGCATGAACGCACGTGTGTGCATGCATGACTCTGTGTGTGTGTGTGTGTGTGTGTGTATGCGCATCCTGTAGTAGACTGACTTGATGTTTAATAAAGGAATGGATGGATGGACAGATCAAGTAATACTTACATCAAAGATCTCAAAGCCTGCAATGTCTAGTACCCCAATGAAGTACTGGCGAGGTTGTTTAGTTTCCAATGATTGGTTGATTCTGGTGACCATCCACTGAAACATCTTCTCATAAACAGACTTTCCCAAAGCACCAATTGAATAGTAAACCTGTAACAGCAGTAAATGCACGTGACATCAAAAATATATTGCTACCCTATTAGTATGACTGAAAAGATACCTGTACATTGTGAATCTTCATAATTAAAATTCAGTTGAATATTATAACAGGAGCATTAACTACAGCACAAAATAATGCTATCAAAATCTAAGATGCAACAGCAAAAAAACAAAAGATAAAATTACACTATAATCATTGCCATACCAATATAGATATTTATAAAACAAATGCATTTTCTTTCATTCGTGTTTATTTGTTTTTAAGTATGTCTTTATTTAATTTAAAACAAACAAATATAAAAATAACTTTATATGAAATATGACAGTTTGCTCTGAATCCCAAAAGATGTTTTATAACATATCTCAAATGAGTACTTGTATGTTTAGATAAGTTTTAACTTTTTATAAAAAAGATATTTCAGAATCGTACAATTTTTCTCATTTAAACAGATAAACGTAAACAAATTTAAAGTAGAGGTAAACAAAAACAGTAGCATTATAAGGCAAATGAAGTTGTTGCTCAGCAAAAAAGTCTATACTAAGTGTATACATTCTGTATTCACGAACATCCCTAACACATTTTTGTGCTGTCTATTCACTCAGGAAGATTACACTAAGTGGGCATATAGGAATCCCCCTTGATATTTAAGGCTGCAAGAAAATCAGAAGGAAAACTAAAATTAGAAGGAAGAAGGTGGGAGTTACACATGTGTTGTCTATTCACACAGAATGATGTACACTTACTGTAGGCATTTATGAATCTAAGCTGTAATCAAAATGGATTTCACTCGTATGTATTTAGATTTTTTAATGAAGAAAAACTGATTTTTAGTTTTGTGTGTGTGTGTGTGTGTATATATATATATATATATATATATATATATATATATATATATATATATATATATATATATATATATGTATATATATATATATATGCACACATGGGTCCACTATGTAATCTCGAAATACTGAAATCCCGAAATTCAGTATTTCAAAATTAAATAGCCGAAAACCCAAGCACAACTCACAATTCCGAAAACACACAACTGCGAAATTCAAAATGCCAAAATTATGCTACACATGTGGTACACACATAAACAAACACAAAACTCCCCTCCACAATCAAATAAATGCATCTACACTATAGATAAGAAGGGGGGGGCAAGCCATTCTGCACCTCCCACACCCCACCTACTTATATATTCTAACTCTGAGATCGCACAAACAGAAACACAAACGAAACTCACACACACACATCACAGTCACAACACACACTTACACACACTAAAGCCCTAACCAACACATTTACACCCACAAACATATCTAAATTCAACCGATACATCCACACAGCGCACCAGCGAAAGCAGAAATTCAACATCTCTGTGCTTCGGGATTTTGAATTTCACGCTTCTGCCAGTTTCGGAACTTTGAGTTTTCGGCTATGTAATTTCGAAATACTGAATTTCGGGATTTCAGTATTTTGAAATGACATAGCGGACCCATACACACACACATATACATTGTGTGTGTGTGTGTGTGTGTGTGTGTGTGTGTGTGTGTGTGTGTGTTGTTTTACAATATGCAGCATAAGAGATTTCGGCCAGACTTCATAGGCATCACAGGTCACCATTCTGTAGTATGTCTTCGCAGAACTGATAGTCTAGCAGTGGGAGGCAGAATGACTGTTTAAAGAGAGGTAGGTGGGGACCAGCTAGGGGTATTACTGACATGAGTATATTGTTTTAAATAACACCACAATGATCAAACAATAGACCTTAAAAGGGGCCACTGTTGAAGAAATCATTTTAAATTTATATATATATATATATATATATATATATATATATATATATATATATATATGGATAACTTCCAGCAATAATGCTATAGTAAGAAGATTGCTTTCCTAGTACTTTCTTATACAACAACAGCTTTGTTTTTTTTAAGATAAACTGTAAGTACGTGAGGCAGATATAAAAGGAAGTGAGTGGTTGCAATAATTGAAGATAAAAACTGTGGTGGGGGCAAATATAAGAAATGTTTACTTCAGCTTGCCAATATCATTGATTTGGCTGTAAATCACATGGTCCACAGTTTCAAGCCTCTTTTTTTTTTTTTATGGAGGGCTTGCTGGAGGAGTTAGCGAATGTGGCAACTGAAAAGATGAAACAACTATGTCAGTTCCGAGAACTGAGTGCTAAACTTGGAATTATATTGCTGCAACTAAGGAGAGAAATGATGAGGAACTGAAAGAAGTACATTCCTTTGCTGCCATTTCTGAGATATTATTTATTTATTTTACATTTGTTTACTGGGATAGTCCGGCTGGATACATGTCCATTTTCAGCAGAGGCCCGGGGAGAAAAGCTCCAAAAAGACATTCAGCAAATTGTTACATTTTTACAGTTTAAAATACAAAATAAAAGACAAATATTAGGATTTTCACAAAGATGTAAACAAACACAAAAACAGATACACAAACAAATTACTACATTTTTACTCAGATGGAAAATTCTAGACAGTGTTTTTAAGAATGATACAGTATTTAATGCCTAGTAGGCTAACTTGGTAGTAGATCCGAGGGAGATCATAGGATTTATAAATTAAGAAACAAAGTGTAGGCAGAAGTCCTCCATGTGCACACGAGTGATGGTTAGAGTTAGTCTGGATTAGGACAAGGACATAGCCATCGTTTTTTAAAGTACTGAATCAGACTTTTCTTGAATTGATATAGAGAGAGTTCAGATATAAGATAAGCAGGAAGAGAATTCCAAGGTTTGCCATCAGAGTTAGCAAATAGAGATTTACCGGCTGTGTTGTTGGATTTGAGAGTTTGAAGAGTGACTTCCAGGTGTTCTGCAGAGTCTACAGCAGCAGAGAGACAAAAGAGTGACTCTGGAGTGATTAAGTATCACTTTTCTTGCTGTCTTAACTAATTCCACCTAAAACGCCAGTTTTTTTAGCGAATCTGTGATTTAAAAAGTTTGTTATTGTATACAACTCCGCACAGCTCCTCGTGGTGTCCTACAGAGTGATAAAGGCAACAGAAAGACCCAAGAGAGACTTTTCCAGATTTAAGTATTTTTTTCTATGGTTTTTTTGCTCCGGCTGCCTTTTCCCACCTAAAAAGCGGATTTCTAACTGATCTGTGCTTTAAAAAGTTTAAATTGCATTTTCCTTCTGCTTTTTACAGTTTTACACTTGTTTTATATCAATTTAAGTCGTTTTTGTATTGTATAACTGTTATAGGCTACACACTAAAGTGCGCTAGCCTGTTTATAGTATTTACAGTGTTTTCTGTGTGTTTTTCTGCTGTTTCCTGAAAAAAACAAAAAAAAAAAATTCTCTTTTCCCGCCTTTGCTGAACTAGATAGGTCCAGATTTCAGGTTTTGCTGAATTCCAGACTGTGGTATAGTTTTCTGTGTTGCCTCACTTGGGTAGGATGAAGCTTCTCTGTTCACCAGTGAGAGTGGGGAGCTTTGAGCAGCCTATCTGTCCCTGGAGGTGTGGTCTCAGCCCTGAAACTAGTAGCTTATTGGCCGTTTTGGGTCAATTCCTATCTCTTTCAGTCTCCCTGCTTTAAAACCCGCATTTGCACGGTTTTGCGCCAGTATACAACTCTGCACAGCTCCTCGTGGTGTCCTGCAGAGTGATACAGGCAACAGAGAGACCCAAGAGAGACTTTTCCAGATTTAAGTATTTTTTTCTCTGTTTTTTTGCCTCGACTGCCTTTTCCCACCTAAAAAGTGAATTTCTAACTGATCTGTGCTTTAAAAAGTTTAAATTGCATTTGCCTTCTGCTTTTTACAGTTTTTGCACTTGTTTTATATCAATTTAAGTCATTTTTGTATTGTGCGCTAGCCTGTTTATAGCATTTACAGTGTTTTCTGTGTGCTTTTCTGCTGTTTCCTGAAAAAAAAAAAATATATACTCTTTTTCCGCCTTTGCTGAAATAGATTAGTCCAGATTTCAGGTTTTGCTGAATTCCGGACTGTGGTATAGTTTCCTGTGTTGCCCATTTCCTTATTTGGATAGGAGGAAGCTTCCCTGTTCACCAGTGAGAGTGGGGAGCTTTGAGCAGCCTATCTGTCCCTGGAGGAGTGGTCTCAGCCCTGAAACTAGTAGCTTATTGGCCATTTTGGGTCAATTCCTATCTCTCTCAGTTTCCCTGCTTTAAAACCCGCATTTGCACAGTTTTGCACGATTTTGCGAATAGAGCAGCATCAGACAGTGCCGCTTAAACAGGTTTAAACTATTCCTGGCTCCACAAAGTCCACTCTTCACTTTTTCTCTTAGAACTGTTCCAAATCTCAAAGTAAGCACTCTATTTTCATTCTAAAGCCCTGCAGTTGCTTGTGTAAGTAATCTTATAAGTAAGCACTAATAAACTAAAGCACTACACCCTCTTATACCCCCTTAAAGTACTTGGCTCTTTATTGGTCCTTTTTGATCAGTCAAAAAGTAGTTCCTTATATTATTCTTGCATGTCCAAAAGTCAGTTTCGGGTTTATGCTCCAGTCCAGCTGGTGAATCTGGGAATCTTGAGGCAATGTTACAACTGCCTTATGTACACAGACCACCCTCTCCTCCTCCCAACAAGCTCAAATATATGTGAGAGATGCAACTATATAGCCAAACTGGAGGCTGAGCTCTCTCAACCTGGTACTGGTGCAGTCAGTCAGGCAGAGAAGGTAACCACACACACCAAAAAATCCAGTCTCACATAGACCTATCGCAACAGCAAACCAAACACATAAACACACAAAAACATGCTCGGAGGCTCTAAATAAAAATCTTCACAAGCAGCAGAGACCTCCAAAGCAGACATCCAATAAACCGCTACCCCACAACAATACCCACGTATCACATAGTTCACAAAGTTAGTGTGCCACACAGTCACAGCCCTTAAGACTAAACAACACACCTAATGCACTTGTAATAGGTGACTCTATTGTCAGACACACTGACATCCCACTCACCAGGCTGAACAAGGAGAAGGTCACTGTAAGCTGCCTGTTGAGTGCCAGGATCCGCCACATAACACAAGCACTCAGGTCACTTCAAAGCAAGTACAAATATGACTCCATCATTGTCCATGCTGGTGTGAATGACCTGAGACATACATGAAAAGAGACATAGAGGAGCTCTCTGATCATGTAGCCCAGGCCGGTATGACCCTGACCTTGAGTAGCATCTTACCCTCACCAAGAATGATGCCACAGTATAAAGACAAAATGATCAATTTTAACAATTGGCTAAAGTATTGGTGTCATTCAAAGGGGAGCCACTGTCTGTCAGCCTGGGATGACATGCTTGACAAGCCACGCTGCTTCGCCAGGGATGGCTTGCACCTGTCACCCCTGGGCTTTTGAATATTGGCTAAGGCTCTTGCTACCACCATAGTGCCTTTTTTAGGAAAGGCTCAAAAGACAAACCCACCTCCATAGACAACACAAGGAATAATAAACTAAGGGTAATGCTGCTGAACGCCAGAAGTCTATACCTCAAGATGCATGCACTCAAGGCTCTCCTCAGTATGGAGAATATCGATATCTGTACAGTAACAGAAACCTGGTTCAAGGCTCCCGAGAGCACCCCAGCACTACCAGGTTATACCTCATATCATGCTTTTCGGCCCCAAAACTCAGACCGAACCACAAAAGGAGGGGGAGTATCCATATTCATCAAAGATACCCGCACCTCCAGGTTAGTGGCACTGCATGAAGCATCGGAGGCCATCCATGTGCAACTAACAGTGGGCAAAACTGCCTTTCAGTTTGTAGCCTACTACAGACCACCCTCCCAAACTCAGGAACCCCACTCAGCTTTCCTGAGAACACTGGAGAATATGAAGGTCTCTCCAAACACCATTATATTGGGTGATTTCAACTACCCAAACATAAACTGGGAGCACTACTCAAGCCCCAACACCCTCGCTCAACGCTTCCTAGAATCTATAAACTCAAATGCTATGGAACAACTGGTCACCACTCTCACAAGAGGGGAAAACATATTGGACCTGATCATCACCAACATGGGGACTCTATGTTCCATACCAGAGGTATACCCCTCATTGGTAAGATCTGACCATAAATTAATCTCACTGGACATCCATATCCCATCCCCACCCAAGGAAACCACGTTGAAGAACTTCTCAAAAGCAAACTTCACACTTCTCAAAACCGAGGTGGAATCCTTCAAAGCCCCTGGGCCACTGGAAAATACGTCCCAAACTGTAGAATCCTTTACAAATGCATTCTATGGACACCTACAGGAATGCATGGATCGTGCTATCCCAAATAAAACCAAGACTCACTCCTCCAAAGGCAGGAGACCTGTCTGCTGGATCCCAGCCATAAATAAGCTATACAACAGAAGGAGGAAGCTACTAC
This sequence comes from Protopterus annectens, assembly GCF_019279795.1. Classification (NCBI taxonomy): domain Eukaryota; kingdom Metazoa; phylum Chordata; order Ceratodontiformes; family Protopteridae; genus Protopterus; species Protopterus annectens. Next base: position 701,000,889 of record NC_056750.1, read on the forward strand.
ATGATAGAGCAAATTCCCAAAAAGGGAAAGCATCTCTGATCAGTACTAGCAAGAAACTATGATCCCTCATAAAATTATCTAAGGCCAGCTTAGAAAGAAAAATTGCACAAGAAGCTAAAGATAATCACAAGGCTTTCATTAGTTATGTCAGAAACCTGGGTGGCAACTCCCAGATATGCTCTGAGTTAGTGCAAAATGACAAAAAATACACTGAACCCACAGACATTGCCAACATCCTGGCAGACAGGTTCAGTGCAAATCCCCCCCAAAAGAGCAAATCTCCATCCCAACAGAGTGTAGCCTCCCTGACATCACAGATGCACAGGTGAGAGCTGCCCTCTCCAAAGCAAAAAACACAGCATCAATGGGACTGGACGGTGTCCTGGGCTGCGTCTTACATGAGCTCCAAGAAGAACTGAACCCTCACATAAAGTCACTGTTCAATCTCGGCCTTACTACAGGATATGTACCCAGGGAATGGCATACAGCAACAGTGGTCCCACTCCACAAACCTGGTGCCACAACGGACCCCGGAAACTATCACCCTATAAGTCTGACTAGCCTGGTCTGCAAAGCTATGGAGCATATCATCATGGAACTCATAAACAAGGACAGTGGGAACCTCCAAACACTGTATCCTACCCAATTCGGCTTTGTTAAGGGCAGATCTTGCCTCTTGAACCTGGTCGACTTCTTTGAAACAGTCACCAAGGCCATAGATGAAGGGAAGGTAGTCCACACAGCCTACTTGGACATCGCAAAAGCCTTCAACACAGTACCCCACTCGGGCATCATAAATAAGCTCACCAGCTTAAATATCAACCCCTATGTCACAAGATGGGCTGCAAACTGGCTCAGTGATAGAATTCACATGGTCAGAATTGCAGGTGCCATGTCAGACTCTAAACCAGTTAGAAGTGGCGTCCCACAAGGCTCAGTCCTGAGACCTCTCTTGTTCAGTATATATTTCTCTGTGGTACAGGCTAACATGGGAGGACTATGGCTGACCAAGTTTATAGATGACTGCAAACTGGGTGCCATAATCGAATCGCCGACTGACACAAGCATCTTCCAAAAGGGTCTCACAGAGATGGATAACTGGTGCCAGAGCCATGGCCTAAAGCTAAATGCCAAAAAGTGCATAGTCATCCCCTTTGGGGAAAAACAAAGTGCCCACAAATTACCACATAGGTGGTAATCCATTAAGTACGGAAGAAGTAATTAGGGATTTGGGGACCCAAGTAGATAGCAATCTCTCCTTTGACAATCACGTTGCCAAAGTGGTTAGAAAGACCTTCTATATAGCCCACCTTATCATGAAAGGGTTCACATCTAGATCGAGAGGTCATTGTGTCCCTCTACTCATCACTCATCAGGCCCATAATTGAATACAATGCCCCATTTGGGATGTACCTTACCTGACACCTGCAGCAACTGGAAAGACCCCAAAAGTACCTCATCAAGAGGATCAAGGGACTCAAACAGATGCCCTACGCAGTTAGGATAAAGAAACTCCAGCTCTACTCAGTTGCTTACCGTCTACTCAGAGGCGATCTGTGCCTGACATATAAAGCCATGTCCAAACCAGAATTAATGGACATGCTCCACCTCAGGAAATCCAAATCCATTAGAGCTACATGCTCCAGAGACTTAAACCTCAGCACAGAAATAAATAGGACATGCTGGAGGGACAGATTCATATCCCAGAGACTCCCCTCACTCTGGAACAAAATCCCAGTCCATGTTAGGCAGAGCCCTTCAATGACCCTCTTCAAGAGAAATATTGACGAGTGGATGGCAGATCATAGGTTTACCCCTGGGATCTCTTCTGTGTCCCTACTAGACAGAGGCACAATAAACTAACTGTAAAAGGGCTATCTTCTGTGACCTACTATTCAAAGACACAGTCTACAAATCTAAAAGTGTGGCGAAAGCCAAACACACTCTGGCTAGGCTTATAAATGCCCTGGGGCAGATAGCCTAGTATCAACCTATGAACCTATGTACATAGTAGTCTTTCAGGTGAGCAAAGTGCACTAAGGTTACTGTATGATGAGATTTTTTTTACACTTTACTAGCCAGGCTCTGCAGCATAAATACTATGCATCACACCTTTCCACTCAAGGCAGCTAAAACATATCATTACTTTTTGCAACATATCAACTTAAGGAAGGAATAAATAATATGCACCTTAACAGTAATAAAATAAATAAAAATAATAAACTCTCAATAAAGAGTTCATTGTTCATACACTATAAATCTGGCTGTACTTATCATTTGGCTTTTTGGCCATACTATAAGGTATCTACTGTGTGCAACTATTAGTTATACCAACAGGTTAACCTGAAGTAGGTTAGGCAGTTCAAGCCATCCTAGTAGATTTAGGTTATGACAGTGATGAGTTCTGTAGGCTGCATCGGTAGCAAATCTAGCAATGTGATTGTAGCTGCTAGAAAGTTTATTAAGGTCAATTTTGCTGAGGTTTGTAAATAGAGGGAAAGCATAGAGGAGGGTGGAATAAAGGAGTAGATGTGTACAAGTAATTACAGTTCTGGCTAATGGCGTTATAGATCCTATATTCAGTGAGGGTGGGAGCAAGTTTTTATTAACTGTTTTAATAGTTTTATGGCCATCTTAAATTGTTTGGGATGCTTCAGATTTCTGATTTCAAGAGGGAGTTTGTTCCATGCTATAGAAGGGAAGTAGCTGTATATGTTTTGTCCTGATTTAGATTTAGGTTTATAAATACCTAATAGATCGAGGGATGAGCTCCTGGGATTTCTTGTAGGAGAGTAATAAGAGATGAGACAAGACAGGGCTGGACAATAGTCTGGCTGATACAGAACTGAGTGCATGGTTTGGAGCTGTGAGAGCAGGAGTAGGTGGGGAAGGTCAAGCTAGTTTAAATGTTTCAGGGATAGACAGTGGTAGGGTTTATAGGTTTGTTGAGCAGCAAATCTGGCTATATTGTGGTAAGTTGACTCAAACTTGGTGAGTAGAGAGGAGTTTAGATTAGTGCGAATTTGAGGGCAATATGTAAGGCAGAGTAGGAGGTAAGTATATATGTGTGGTTCTAGCTTCACGGGTAAGACATTTTTTGTTTCTGTATAAGAGTGCTAATTTCTTATGCATTTTCTTGATACAATAATTTATGTGATGGTCAAATTTTAGCTGATCATCAATGGTAACACCAAGCAGTTGTATCCTTGATTCAACTACAATGGGGGTACTGCTAAGTGACATTATAAAAAATGCACATTGCTTCTCTATTTTATATATCTTGCATGGTGACCAACATAATGTCAAACTCTGGTCCTTTAATTTAAACATTTCAAAGCATACTAGAACAAGGCTTGGTTATTGTACAGTTACTGTTATACCTGGAGAAAAAAAAAGCATATGAGTCCTTTGAATTTTAATTTGAATGTTTTTGGTACAACCAACCTATTTCTCCTGCATAAAAAATACGCAGTTGGGACTTTCTTCTTTTTCAGTCATACCAGTAATACAGATATATTTTTCATGAAGCTGTAGACCATAGCTGGCCTTAGGCATGGGCCAACTAGGTGGCTGCCTAGGATGCCACTCTAGCAGGGGCACTTTCCCAGTATTTATTTATTTGTTTTGTAGTAAAGAAATGGTTTCTTTAAAATGTGTTAAATGAATACCGGAAAAAATGAAGAGTAATACAAACTGTGGGAAAAAGGAAGAAAAAGGTAATCTGGATGGTGTGGGTGGACCAGGATGGGGGCATCAGATGATGTTGGGGGGAGGTGCTGTAGAGCCCTTTTGCCTAGGTCACCAGAAGACCAAAGGATGGTCCTGCTCAAGACTCATGAACAACTTTTTTATTTCTATTTTTATAAGTTCAGTTCAATCAATAAAGAAGCATACAATTATGTTAACTGCTTGTTCAAACGCAACTCTTTAGACAAATTGTAATAAAAAGGAGGAGAGGAACCTAATAGAAAGTAAGAAAGAACCTACTTTTAGCCCCAGTGCACTCACGCAGTATACACAGACCCTTACTACCTCGTTGTCTGGTTTGACACTCATGCACCAGCACAGACTATTAGAACCAAAACAAAAGTTGCTCCTTGAATCTCAAGAGAAAACAGACATAAAATGCTACTTAGAAATAGGGCTTGGGCCACTTCGAGGACCACAAAAAAACCTATAGATCAACTTAGATATAGACAGCTAAGAAATGAAACAAAAAATCCACAACATTAGACAAGAAAAACTATTACTGTCATCTACGAGAAAAACACAAAAACAAGCCATAAAAGTTTTTGATAGGTATAAAAAAACTCCTTAGTCCAGGACAGTCCTCCGTGCCTACCCCCTTGGATTCTAACCAAAAAACCCCAGCATAAATTGCTAATACCTTTAACAGCTTCTTTACAACAACCATCCAGAACCTAGCTAACTAATTATCCCCTGGATGCCCATATTCTCCTGCCACTTCACCCCGCCCCCAACTCCCCTTTAACTTCAAGCCAGTTTGTACATATTTTGGCCTGAAAATTAATTAAATGTCGGCTGATCTTCTCCCTGCAGAATATCTACAAAAAGCTGCAGATGCCATAGCATACTCCCATTACTAAAGAACAACAAAAGCCAGTAAAATCCAAAGGTTTATTCGATACACTCTAGCGCCTCGGCTACAGTAAGCCTCCTTGAAGGCTTACTGTAGCCGAGGCGCTAGAGTGTATCGAATAAACCTTTGGATTTTACTGGCTTTTGTTGTTCTTTGGTGATATCAGTTCTATTTTGTTGTTTTCTACTCCCATTACTACCCTGATCAATAGAACTATAACTGAAGTGTCCATTCCCTCCATCTGGAAGATATCCCATGTCATCTCACTTCATAAAGGGGGCAGCTCTACTGAACCTTCATACTATAGACCCATAGCTATTCTGTCACCCTTAGCTACAATTATAGAAAAATGCATCCACAATCAACTCCTGAACTATTTTATCCATAATAATTTTCTAGCCAACACCCAACATGGCTTTAGACCATTCCATAGTACAACCTCAGCCCTCCTCTCCTTCTCTGTCATTAACCAACACCGAAACTTTCTCAATCTTTCAAAAGCCTTTGATATTGTAAATGACCAAATACTCATAAACACTTTGAAATCCATCTCTCTAGAGGACCAGGCCATCCAGTGGTTTCAATCATATATCAGTGGTAGACAACAGGCTGTCCTACGGCAGAGCAAACTATCCACCCTTTTACCCATCACCCTTGGAGTACTATTACTCTATTATTTTCCATTTTCATCAATGATTTGTATAAGGTCATCCCAAATGCAACATGCATTCAATATGCGGATGACTCCACTTTAGTATGCTCCGACACTTCACCTACAGATTGCAGATTCTATCCCAAAATACTTTTAACACAGTTGAAAATTGGCTCCTTAACCATCATCTCATGGTAAATCCTAATAAAACCAAACTGCTTGCTTTTCTCCCCCACTCACAGGTCTTCCCCTATAACCTTTACATTAAAATCCAACAATGGCACCATCATTTCCCCTGACTCCTCAACCAAACTGTTTGGAGTTATAATAGATAATAACCTTAAGTTTGATCTGCATATCAATAAAACTATTAAAACAGTTAATAAAAAACTTGGCTCACTATATAGGATCTATAACGCCATTAGCCAGAACTGTAATTGCTTGTACACATCTACTCTCCACCCTCCTCTATGCTTCCCCTCTATTTACAAACCTCAGCAAAATTGACCTTAATAAACTTTCTAGCAGCTACAATCACATTGCTAGATTTGCTACCGATGCAGCCTACAGAACCCATCACTGTCATAACCTAAATCTACTAGGATGGCTTGAACTGCTTAACCTACTTCAGGTTAACCAACTAATAGTTGCACACAAGATCCTGTACCAACCAGATAAGACACCCATACTTAAAAATCTCATCACCCCCTACAGTAACCTTAGTGCACTTTGCTCACCTGAAAGACTACTAGTTCATAGGTTGATACTAGGCTATCTGCCCTAGGGCATTTATAAGCCTAGCCAAAGTGTGTTTGGCTTTCGCCACCCTTTTAGATTAGTTGACTGTGCCTCTGTATAGTAGGTCACAGAAGATAGCCCTTTTAAGGTTAGTTTACTGTGCCTCTGTCTAGTAGGGACACAGAAGAGATCCCAGGGGTAAACCTATAATCTGCCATCCACTCATCAATATTTCTCTTGAAGAGGGTCATTGAAGGGCTCTGCCTAACATGGACTGGGATTTTGTTCCAGAGTGAGGGGAGTCTCTGGGATATGAATCTGTCCCTCCAACATGTCCTATTTATTTCTGTGCTGAGGGCAAGATGCTACTCAAGGTCAGGGTCATACCGGCCTGGGCTACATGATCAAAGAGTTCCTCTATGTCTCTTTTCATGTCGTCCAGGGAGGTACATCTCAGGACATTCACACCAGCATGGACAATGATGGAGTCATATTTGTACTTGCTTTGGAGTGACCTGAGTGCATGTGTTATGTGGCGGATCCTGGCACCTGACAGACAGCTTACAGTGACCTTCTCCTTGTTCAGCCTGGTGAGTGGGACGTCAGTGTGTCTGACAATAGAGTCACCTATTACAAGTGTATTAGGTGTGTTGTTTAGCCTTAAGGGCTGTGACTGTGTGGCACACTGACTTTGTGAACTATGTGATACATGGGTATTGTTGTGGGGTAGCAGTTGTTTGGGTGTCTGCTTTGGAGGTCTCTGCTGCTTAGGCAGATTTTTATTTAGAGCCTCCGAGTATGTTTTTGTGTGTTTATGTGTTTGGTTTGCTGTTGCTATAGGTCTATGCAAGACTGGATTTGTGGTGTGTGTGTGGTTACCTTCTCCTCCTGATTGACTGTGCCAGTCATGGGTCGAGAGAGCTTGGCCTCCAGTTTGGCTATATAGTTGCATCTCTCACATATATTTGAGTTTGCTGGGAGGAGGAGAGGGTTGTCTGTGTACATAAGGCAGTTGTAACATTGCCTCAAAATTCCCATATTCACCAGCTGGACTGGAGAGTACACACGAAACTGACCTTTGGACATGTCAGGATATTATGATGAAATACTTTTGACTGATCAAAAAGGATCAGTAGGTGTTAAGTGTTTAAAAGAGTATAAGAGGTTTACTGTTTATAAGATTACTTATAAGTGCAAGTGTAACGCTTTAAAATGAAAATAGAGTGTTTCCTTTGAGATTTAGATCAGTTCCAAGGGAAAAAGTGAAGAGCAGACTCCATGGAGCCGGTAATAGTTTAAACCCGTTTAAGCGGCGCTGCCTGATGCTGCGCTATGCGCAAAATCATGCAAAACTGCGCTAAAATGGGTTTTTAAGCAGGGGACTTGAAAGAGCTAAGAATTAGCCCAAAACGGCCAATAAACAACAAGTTTCTCGGCTGACATCACTCCTCCAGGGACAGATAAGCTGCTCAAAGCTCCCCTCTCCCACTGGTGAACAAAGAAGCTTCCTTCTATCCAAGTAAGGATATGGGCAACACAGGAACAATTCTAAAGTCCAGAATACAGCAATACCTGTATTAGGGACTATTCTAGCTCAGGAAAGGTGGGGAACAAGGATATATATATATATTTTCTTTTTTCTAGGCAGACAACAGAAAAAGCACAGTAAATACTTTACACAGGCTAGCACACATGAGTGAGCAGCCTCAACAGTTAAATCAAACAAAAAAAGACAATTTCAAAGTGCAGGTAATAATAAATGCAGTATCAAGCAGAAGAGCAGTTTTAACTCGCTTTTTGGCGAGAATAGACAGTCGCAAAGGTAAAGGCAGTAAAAGGTACTTAAATCAGGTAGTAGTCACTCTTTTTCGTCTCTCTGCTGCTAGAACCACTCTGCAGGACCATGAGGAGCTTTGCTGAGTCAGAACAAGCGCAAAAACCACGCCAAAGCGTTTTTTAAGCGGGGGACTTGAAAGAGCTAGGAATTAGCCCAAAACGGCCAATAAACAACAAGTTTCTGGGCTGACATCACTCCTCCAGGGACAGATGGGCTGCTCAAAGCTCCCCACTCCCACTGGTGAACAAAGAAGCTTCCTTCTATCCAAGTAAGGATATGGGCAACACAGGAACTATTCTAAAGTCCAGAATACAGCAATACCTGTATTAGGGACTATTCTAGCTCAGGAAAGGTGGGAAACAAGGATTTTTTTTTTCTAGGCAGACAACAGAAAAAGCACAGTAAATACTTTACACAGGCTAGCACACTTGTGTGAGCAGCCTCAACAGTTACATCAAGCAAAAAGACAATTTCAAAGTGCAGTAAATGCAGTAACAAGCTTATTTCAAGCAAAAGAGCAGTTTTAACTCGCTTTTCAGCGAGAATAGACAGTCACAAAGGTAAAGGCAGTAAAAGGTATTTAAATCAGGTAGCAGTCACTCTTTTTCATCTCTCTACTGCTAGCACCACTCTGCAGGACCACGGGGAGCTTTGTTGAGTCAGAACAATGTTGCATTACTATTTCATTAAGGTTAATTTTTTTCTGATTGAAGCTCTGCTATTAAAGTTTTATGATAAAAAAGTAATTTGATTATATGGGTGCAAGGGGATATGGTATCCACCCATTCTATAGCTTTTGCAATCAAAACAAAATTGCATATATTTTTGATAGATGTTATATTCATTTTATAAAGTTTTAGATTTCTATGTTTTACATGCATGAAGTTTTGTATTTCAAGAAGATTGCTTATTTTAAAGTTTACTTCCACTTCAATAAAGAGAGTGTTCAGGGAAATGTATGGGATACTTAGCATTTTAATAATTAAGGGATAATTTTTAGGGAAGACACTGTCTATTGTACCGGATAAACCAAATTATGTTATGTTTAATATTTGTTTTAATGTTAAAGGTTATCTTTATCTTGAGGACCTGGAGTGTGTTGTAGGTCTATAAAAATAGTCATGCTGTTGGATATATATTGTTAAATATTTTCTGAGTCTGCAAGGTGGAATTATTTTATTTGAAAAATAATTATTTTCTAGATGGCAGTTTTAGCTACTTGCTTTTATATTGGCATTTGCATTTAGAAGGTAGTTTAACGGGAATTAGTTGATATATGTGGAATTTTTTTGTTTGTTTGGTTTGGCTTCTTCTTTTGCATGGAATGTAAATAGTTTGCCAAATTCTGCTAAAAGCAATAGGGCGCTGAATTATCTGATGACATGTATACCTTGGGTTGTAGTTTTGCAGGACACTAATAGGATGAACAGGAACAGATCTCATTAATAAAGGGTTATCAGCCCTCTGGGGAAACATTGTTCTTTCATGAGACAAGACAGAAAGGTGTGACACCATTGATCTGTAAGAAATGTCCTTTGTTAGTGGAAAACACAGTAGGTTAACAAGGTTCTTTTGTTATTTCATTTGGGGCAACTCATATTATTAAATATGGTATTTATCTGCCCAAAGGAACATCTAGTGAGAACTTTCAGTCATGAGATGAATCATTGCTTTCTTTCATTGTTTTATTTTATATCTAGATGATTTGAATACAATGATCAGAAGTTAGAAGTAGACCCGGGGCTAATTTGATTTCATTTTTACGGTAATATGTAGGTTATCCCTGCCAAAGTTGTGCGATAAAAAGATGAATTTGACATTAAGTTAGAGGTTGCACAAAATAGCTATGACTCTAGTTGATATAAATCAAGATGTAGGATTGACAATATGTGCATAACTATACAGTATGTATATTTAAAGTGGTAAAGATCTGTCTTATAATAATTTCTGATTAAGTTCCCATACAATGTTTATTACATACTCCAGTTGTTTCTTGTTTGGAACAGCACTATTTCCTAACATTATGTACAGCAAAAGGCATATAGTAGCATAGTTTGGGCCAGTCCCTTTAAATGTGCTGGCACAGAAGAATCATATAGCATATTTGTAGTAGATAGCATTCTTAAGAACACTAGCTCAGAAACAGATAAGGAGGTTAGAGTTAATGGAGAAAGTTACACAGAGGGTAGTTTAAAACCCACTGTTCTGATGTACAGCAGATTTCTGAAATTTGTATCAAAACAGGGTCCTGAAAGGGCACCAGAAGAAGTTACATTCACCAGAAAGAAGAAGGACAATCTAGAAGATGTTCCTATGAAAGAATGGAGATGAACCTTGTAGAGGTGTGACTTATTGGATTTATCTCTACTTGTGTTGATGGAAGTGATATTTTGGTTTATCCACATCTGTGGTGTGACAAAGATGGCTGGTCTGCTGAGATCTTTGAAAATGCAGTTTGTTTTGCCCGCTATTGTGCCACAACCCTGTCTATAAGAAAATATTGCTTCTGAATAAAAGAAACAATATTGCTTTTGATTCTACTGTTGCACAACCATGACCAAAAGGAATTCACCTAAAAAGTAAGTTGACTAAGACACAGCTCAATACATTGTGACTTTGATAGGTTGTGAGAGAATCACAAGCGATTGGTAAAGTGAACACTCAACAATATATAGAGCTGCCATGAATATCATAAATACATTTTCATGCGCATATATAATGTATAATATGTGCATATATTTTGTCATATAAAATATACCTGCTGGACATTTTGCCCCTTGGTTACATACTCATTTCCAACTTTGACTCGTGGATGACACAGACCCTTCAGTAGGTCTGCTGAATTCAGACCCATTAAGTAAGCTGCTTTGTCAGCATCTAAAACAAAGAAAAAAAAGATAACATTTAGTGACTAGCACCAGCTACCCCTTCATCAGAGACTAATTACAAATTACATTCAAGTGTCCGCCAACAAAATGCACTTCCTTCATGAATTTGATAAAGACTTGAACTTAAGGTTGTTGCAGGTTCATGTCCCTGAACATAACATCCTTTTGAGCAACTTGAACAACATAGCAATAAACTGGGGGGCCCTAATTCTTGCCCTGTTTGCCATTCTTACATCTATTACCCTTTTTAGTGATTGCTTCTTTGCTTGTTTAGTATGCCACAGGAAGAGATCATGCACTTACAGAAGTTCCTTACATATTTCTCTTTCTTCCAACAAAATAACTTTGTTTCTAGAGGATCGTGTAGGGACTACCCAGCTATGCTGCCATTTTTCCAATTTACCTTTCTTTTTACGAAGAATCCATGCATTGTTTTCTACACAACCAAAGAGCAAATGTTAGGTGATCAGCTGAGCCCACCTAAACTGGAGGACTTCTTCCTGACAGACCTTATTTCTAAACTATATTTCCTCCATCTTTATTGTTTTTTCTTTACATCTTTTTTGAACTCACTCTTAGTTGCTTCTACATTTACCAAATAAAATTAATTACATTCACCTTTTTCAGAATGTACTAGTATATTTGTGCCTTTACTCCATCCTTTTACTGGTCTGTTTCTCTTCTACCTCCTCTTGGTTATGTGTTCTACATGTGTGACAGTTTTTCCACCCCATTGAAAAGTCCAAGCCACCAGATTTGAATCTGCAAAATGATTTCAAAAATAAACTTTAACTCTACTTATTAAACCTAAAAACTCTTTCCTATAGTCTCTTATTACCATTCTGATAAACAGAAAAAAAAAAGCAATAACACTAAATTGTTCATTATTAATGTGATAATATGGACAAGTGCCAGCATAGCCAGCTGGAGTTTTGTAAAGAATGATATATCCTTTGAATATCAAACTGATTTATACAAGATGCTTATGTTACAAATGTTTTAGAACTGTATGTCATTTGTATATCAAAATGATTTGTACAGATGCTTGTGCTGAAAATGTATTTGTGAGATTTGATTGTGTTAATTGTGTTAAAATTTACCAACAGTGCACTCTTCTGGAATGAAAAGAAATGTACATGTATTATTGCAACTGAATTAAATATACCAGCTAGCTTACTTTAAGAAAAATAAGGAAAATGTCAATGAGCTGTTAAATCATTAAAATGCCACCCCATAGTGCTGAATAGGACTGGAGATGCTAGGTCTAGAAAAAAAAAGCCTTTGTTCATTAGCTCAGTAAAAAGAGTGGCAGTCTCAGACACTGCAATAAACATGAGAATATTTGCTTGGTTATGTTCTCAAAATCTTATTGAAGATGTTAAAACTGAAATTTTAAACTGTCTCCTAGGCAAATCAATTCTGTTAAGCCCTTCTACAGCTGAGGTGCTTAAGAGGTTTAATGAGATAAATACAAATTTCCCTTCTACTCCAGCTCTCTTTTTCTAAAAGCAGTTTAAGCAGCAAGATGCCAATAAAAAGGATTAAAAAAACAGTGGCAAAGGGACTCCCAAAAGAGAGTGAAAGCCTCACAAAACCAAAGAAATTCCATTAAGTCAGAATGACTCTTTGCCCCTTCAAGCTCCCTTCGTGGCAATCATTCTTCTCCTCTCCTCTCTTCTCTTCTCTTCATATTCTTCACTAGTGCCACCATATTGTTCCAGAAAATTGGGTCCAAACAGTTATTCAAATGGGATATTCTTGGCAGAGGGACTCTCTCCATCCTTTTTCAAGGGATCTGTCCTTGTCCAGCAAAACAAACAATCCTGTTTCCTCCTCTTCTGGAGCAAATGTCATCTCAGTGATTTATTTAAAGAGTACATACAGCAGAGGAGAAAAGGGTTATATTTAAGTTTTATTTTTCTGCTGTTGGTTTAAAATCCTGTGCTAGACATCTTTTTTCACAATTAGTAGTCCCAGAGTTCAAAATATTGTCCCTTCAGATCCTATTACCTTTGGTCGCTTTACTTTCATGGCAAAGAGATTTAAAAGATGTCTACCATTACATATCCACTGATAAACATTTCAGAATTTTTTAAGATTTTTAATATCTGGCTCACATAATCATTTCTCTGCCTTATCCTTTGATGGTTATTTATAAAAGTGTTTGGCCCTGCTAATTGTTCATTGCAGACATTAAGACTCACATTTTTCTTCGTTTGAATGATTGTCTTATATCTGCAGATGTGTTATATTCGCAGAATCTTTTTCCAATTGCCAAGATTCCTTAGAGAGTGTTTAAAATATTTTATTCAGTCTGAGTTTTCAAGTAAATTTACAGAAATCTTCTCTCATTCCATCTTGTAAAATGGTTTTCCTAAGATATCTGTTACATTCTGCCTTGGGAAGAGTTTCTTTTTCTCCAGGCAAATTAGAAATGTTACAAACATTCTTTATGAGTTTTTCCAATCAAAACCATGTATCTGTAAGGGAATTTCACAGGAATCTGGAGTGCATGGCTTCTGTGATTCTTATGAGTCCCCCAGCCAGACTTGACATGAGAAAAATTCAGTGGTTTGTCATGTCAATCTGGACTTAACATCTTCACCCTTTATCTTTTTAGAGTCTCATGTTTGAGTTTGTAAAGATGGGTGTTCTGTGGGGTGTAGACCAGTTTTCTTGGATTCTATATCCCCCATTATCCCTTACACCTCATCTTGAATTTGTCACAACAGATATTTCACACCTGTTGCAGGCGTAGTCTCCAAGGGGGGGGGGGTGAAAGTGCAAGGTATATGGAAAAAACTAGACTATAAAAAGCACATAAATGCCAAACAGGTGTTGCCAGCAGTAAATGCGTTGCAAGCCATTGATCATTATTGCTAACCATGACCTCTGCAAGTTTTCACATTCTACACCAGAGTGATGTGATATGCAAACAAAAAAGGGGGACACCAGATCTTACCACCATTGCAGACTGGCCATGATAGCCTGGAAAGTAACAACTCAGCTCAAGCTGACTCTGCAGTCTTCAAACATTGCATCAGAGCAGAACATTGTAGCAGATTAGTCCAACATGACCATGACAGACCTTCACAAAAAGAAACTTTACTCTGGGGTATACCAAGAATTGCTTTAACTGTAACACCTCAAGTAGATTTGTTTGCCTCCTCTTAGAACAGACAAAGACATTATGCTCTAGGATTCACTGGGATCAGGAATGGAAGACATGAATGTTCATATTTGCTTTTTCACCATTCTCAGGGTTCTTCTAAACATCCAGAAGCTTTTTGGTCCAGTCATCAGTGGTGCTCCCATCCTTTGAAACTGGCCTGGGCCACTTACCACAGGCTTTGCCATAGACTGGACTTTCTATCACAAGGCATGGGTTGTTTGGTACCTCTCCAACTTGAAATCTCTGCATCAGACTGCCTAGATAAAAGAATTTGATACCTTTTAGGCAAATTTTTTTCTGAGGATGTGCAGGAGATACTGAAAGTGGATAAAAAATGCTACCAGGAAATCATATATATGAAAATGGAAAATATTTTCTAGTTGGTGCCATTCCAAGAATCAGGACCTTCTTTATGTCTGACTGCTTCTGGTTCTTGATTATCGGCATGAATTAGTGTCCTCTGGCCTTTATTTTTCCTCTGTCATGGTTCATTTTTGGCCATTTCTGATTGTCTGTACTTGGATTCCCCCTTTCTACCTATCTTCAAGTCAAGCAGTTTTTGAAAGGGGTTTTACAATCCATTTACATAAGACATGGATAGTTTCTTACTGGGATCTTAATTTTGTGCTTGAAAAGCTTACTCTGTTTCCATTTGGACCCACTCATCAGGCTGAATTAGGTTTTTAACTTGGAAAACTTTATGCATTTTTCTGACTTCAGTTTGTAGAGTATCTGAGTTATAAGCACTTATGGTGGGTCAGCCCTACATCATTGTCAGCAAAGACAGGTTTTATTTGAGAACCTCTCCCTCTCTTATGCCTAAATTTGTCTCAGAGTTTACTTTTAGACAGTCTGTTAATCTTCTTGTCATTTTTTTCTCATCCCAAGAACAAAATAGAACTAATTATTCATACTCTGGATGTCTACAACTCAGATACTACCAAGACAAAACTCGATACTTTTGGAAATATGATCAGTTGTTTTTCTCCTGTGAAGGTATGAGGAAAGCCAATCTGAGTCAAAACTGACTATTTCTAGATGGTTGTCTCATGATGTTTCCTTTTGTTATTCTTAGCATAATATACCACTTCATGCAGGCTGAGGCCCATTATACCCTGGCTATGGCTTCTTTTGTGGCTTTCTGGAAAGAGATGGACACTAGAAGTATTACAGAGGCAACAACATGTTCCTATCTAACAAAGCACTGCAAACTGGATTCCTTTTCCTAGTCCAGAATAAGTAAAAAATAAATACACCTAAGGACTGAATAATTATGTTATCTTTTTAACTGAAATGGCTACAGTTATGTTAATTGATGAATGAACTTAAGAAGATAGTTGTAGTCATACACCTGAATTTGTATGTCTGTGTGATGATATGGACAAGTGCCAGCATAGCCAGCTGGAGTTTTATAAAGAGTGATGTGTCCTTTGAATATCAAACTGATTTATACTGATTTATACAAGATGCTTGTGTTACAAATGTATTAGAACTATATATCATTGTATATCAAACTGATTTGTACAAATGCTTGTGCTGAAAATGTATGTGTGAGGTTTGCTTGTGTTAAAATGTATCAACAGTGCACCCTGCTGAAATGAAAAGAAATGTACATGTACTATTTTAACTGATTTAAATGTATATGTTTTAATAGAAGATACATGGACAGCAACAGTTAACCTTTAAGAAAAATAAGGGAAATGTAACTGAACTGCTAAACCATTAAAACTGCACCTCACAGTGCTGAATAGGATTGGAGATGCTAGGTCTGGGAAAAAGCCTTTGGTCAGTAAAAAGAGGGGAAGCCCCAGGCACTGCCATAAACATTTAGATGTGAATTGTAGCCGCCCATGCTAAATTCCTGTCTCAGCTTCAAAGGGGAGTACTGTGAGAGCCTGGAGTCAGGTGACTAGATGTGGTAATTTTGCCAGCCCTCTTGGAAATAGTATTTTAGATATTAAAAAGAGACATCTCAGAATATTGAGTATTCTATTTTGGGCGAGCCTGACTAGAAAGACCTTCACCCACAGCATCTTGCCTTGTGGTAGTAAGTAACTTAACTAGGGAACTGTAATTCTTTTATATTAGTCAGGAATATAGTGAAGCTTAGTTTAGATATTATTTTTCTTTATTTGTCTGAGTCTGTCCATCAATGTTCTTTTCAATATTTCCTGTGATCTGAAATCTGTGGTTTGCTGTGAATATATATTCAATATTTTCATGCTCTTTTATTATTTATTATTAAGTACATTTAAACTTTATTGTGGCTGGTCCTTGTAGAAAGTATTTAACCTTTGAGAGTACATATATTTTTGGTGACACTGTGTGGGCCACTCCAGAAGGCCTAGCTGTCTTGGTCAACTACTATCATTTGTATTAGTTTTAATACTGCACTGTATAATTGGATACCATTTGTAAGGGCCTTATAGTAACTGTCTAGTAGCAGTAAATCTACCTTATAGTCTGGGCAAAGCTGGTAGAGCAGGTAATCTGTGCCAGCCTTTCCCAGGTCTGTGTGCGTATGTCAAAATTAAATCCTAAATAGTGTGTGTGTGTGTGTGTGTGTGTGTGTGTGTGTGTGTGTGTGTGTGTGTGTTTGTGTGTGTGTGTCAGCTACTTTGGGTTCACAGAGAGGGTGCTGGAGGACTTAGCTTGGACACTCAGCTGAGGACCTAACCCTATAGCTGTACTAGTGGGGAGTCTTACCGGAGGACCTGGAGGGAGACAGATATAGAGACATACATACTCTGGGCTGTGTGTATTCCCTGTGTGCTCTTAAGGGAAATTGTACTTGATACAGAGAGGTCTGATCTGGAAATACTGACTGTATCCATTTTTATTCCAAGTGCATGTCTCTCTCCAGAGTCAGTGGTGAGGATTCAGGCTCCTTGGTTACTGCCACAATGTCAGGACATCACATATTGGTGACAGTGATGGGCATTATAGTCTGCAACACATGACAGATGTGCAGCAGTAGGACATGTATGAATGCTATGGTGTACAAATTATGACAATGCTACAGAGCTGTTCATTGAAGGAGTACATTCATAAATGTACTACTCTGTATTAAATTTATGATTAGTAATGTGCATCTTCAAAATTTAACTAGACGCTTCCTGTCTGCAGTTAAGTTTTCTAATGTCAATGTGGCTCCATCTAACTAGACTTTGTCTAAAGCTATAATGTATCAATTTCTCTTCTATAAAATTACATTTAGTTACTGTAGGGAAGAGAACATGCATACTAATTAACATTAGTACAGTACATCAAAGCTTTATTGTAGTAGACAGTGTGCAAACTTTCAACATAAGTTATTTCTATTTGCCTCTGAAACAAGAGTGTAGCTAAGCATAAACAGTGTACTCAAATGAGTACCTTTTTTTCAGGCCATCTTTCTGGAAACTTAGTAGGTGTAACAGCATAGAACATTTATGACTTTCTAAACTAGTGTCGTTTGTATTGAACTATACAGAACATACTTACATGATAGGAGTGTACGTCTTAAAATAGTCTTTATGCTTATAAGTGGCTACAGCTGAAATAAATGTACCTCTTTTTGAAGCATATATGGGTAACATTTTGATGGCTGAGTACATTTTTAATTGAAGTGTGGGTGGTATGGTAGCAAAATGAGGTCTGAGTACTAAATATGAGTTTCTGGCTACAGCCCTACTTTGAAATGCAGCTAATGTTGTAGTAAACATTACAAGCAGACATTTTGTTATCACCAAAGCAACCGGGCTGGCTGCAAACACTACTAAATCACCAAAGCAACCAGGCTACTCCATCATCAAAGCAACCATGCTACTAAATCACAGTACAGTTTTTACTGTATTTTTTTTTGTTATTAGACATTTTGTACTGAGGTGGTGGTGCTGCGGTAGCTTTGTCGCGTCACAGTAAGACGTTGTCCTGTTTGATTCTCAGCTAGAGCATCTTCTGTGTGGAGACATGCGTGAATAGGCGTACCTTCATTGAAGGTTGTGCATCAGGGCTGGCAACTCTGCACGTAAAAATCTAAGGCCAATCATTAGCGGACCAGAGTTTCGCTGTGGCGACCCCTAACCAGGAAAAACCGAAAGACACAACAACATTAGACTTTTTGTTATACCTCATGTTATAGCACAAATAATTATTAGTGCAAACAAATGCCTGTAAATATCATCCACAATTCTATTAATTCTTGAACTACTCACAGAATGTTGTCAATAGCAACAAGAACAAAATGCTGCCAAATTTCACTTCTGCTTTTGGAATGGTTAGAATAGGCAGATGACCAAAATCTTTTGTATAATTAAAGTCACAGGATTTTTTTTTTCAAAAAAAAAATAAAAACACATGTAGATTATAAGATCATAGGAAATTCAAGGCAACCAAGTCTTCCAACCATTTATACATTTCCGGTACCCTTACTTAGGCTGTACCCCTCTCTTGATGATTGCTAGGCAGTCAAGCCTGGGATGAATGTGTGAGTACTTATCCAATCAATAAAATCACATTTCAAAGAAGACAATATATCAGACTGATTAATTTGCAGGGGTAGTCTGTTTCAGAGGTGGGGGATGTGCCACATGATGAACCTCTCTCTGTCTCACTTTGCTTCATTTAGTCTGTGCTTGTTTAGTAAACCAGGTACTAAAATGAGTCTAAATTCTTAGCAAAGGTTTGGCATCATAGAGTGAGATTGATAATGACGACCAGCTTGCACTTGTTTGGAAAGTTACTTAACCAAGGTCTTGGTTTAGGGACTGGGAATCAGAAAAGTAAATGTGAAACAGAAGAGGTTCCACTCAGCCCTGTGGGAAAATATTGGCCACCTTCATAGGTGTTTACTAGGCTAATGATCACAAGGACCTTTTTAAGCTTAGCCATGCATCCTAAATCTTTGACAAGTTCTGATACTCTTGATAAGTGTAAGCATGGGCCTGGGAGATGAACCATTTACAGGTCATCTGTTTGCATCAGAGACATAGGTGCCAAACCAGGGATGGATTTCCAGTTTCTCATCCAATTGTCCAAGTTATACTTGAATTGGATTAGGGAGGAGCTCTGCTTCACATGGATGGGGAGCCTGTTCCAGAGATAGGGTAGTCTCTTGGATACATACCTATTTCTCCAGCAGGTCCTATTTATATCACAGGCAAGGTTTAAGTCTTTCGAATGGGCAGTTCTGGTACTGTTTGTTTTGTGGATATGGAGGAGTTCCATCAGAGTGTGGTCTGACAGAATACAGGGATAGGGCCTTGAGGTGATCTGCATAGGACATATTTCTTACACCTTGTATTCTTTTAGTGAGGAACCTTTGTGGACATTCCAGTTGTTGGATATGCCCAGTTAGGTACATACCAAAGGGGGAACTGTACTCAATGATAGGTCTGATGAATGCCGAATACAGTGAAACAATGACTTCCTTGGACTTAGATGCCATACCTTTGTTTAAACGTTGTGCAACATAAAATGATTTCCTCACCACTGTAGACACATGATGATCAAAGGCTAGATTGCTATTTATGTGTGTCCCTAAGTCTCTGACTACTGGGTCAGCTCTAAGGGGTGTTTGTCAATATGATAGTTACCAAGGATGGATGACTTCCCAAGGGATACTATTATGCATTTCTTGGCATTTAGTTTTAATCTATTACTCTGACACCAGTTGTTTGTCTGTGTCAGCCCTTCCTGGAGAACATTTGCATCAGTGTGAGATTCAACAACAGCTCCTAATTTGCAGTTGTCTGCAAATTTAGTCAGCCAGAGACCACTGACATTGGCCTTGACTTCTGACAAGTAAATGCCAAAAAGGAGCGGTCCAAGGACTGATCTCTGAGGGACACCACTTGTGACTGGCCTCTTTGTAGAGGTGAACTCCCCAATTCTAACTTCCTTCATCCTGTGAGACAGTTGGCTATCCAGCGGGTGATGTACGGGTTTGTACCTAATCTCTTGGGTTTGTCAACAATGCCCGAGTGGGATATTGTGTCAAATGCCTTGGCCAGGTCAAGGTTGGCAGTGTGAATGATTTTGCTCTCATCCATTGCTTTGGTGACCTTCTCAAAGAAGTCCACCAGGTTGAGTAGGCATGATCTGCCCTTGACGAAGCCAAACTGGGTTGGGTCCAATGTCTGGAGATTTACTATATCTCTATCTCACCCTCTCTGATGAGACCCCTTCTACATGCAATGTGAAGTTCCTATCCTTTACCCAATTTGATATCCATTTTAACAGATAAGGATCTGTTTTTATTGCAGTATGCCTAATAACTATACTAACATGGGGATGGTGTCACTGCCAAATGCCTTGCCCAGGTCCAAGTACAACAAGCAGACAGCATGGCTGCTGTTTAACAGCATGTGTTACCTTTCTGAAAAGTTTAATCAAATTTGTTAGGCAGAATCTACCTTTGACAGGATTATTTAAGGGACATTTATTAAACCACAGACCAGAAAATAATCTGCAACATTAATGCTTCGTTATTTCATATTTCAGTCCTCACTGATACTTATTTCCCTCCTATAAACTATTTACAATATTTTCAATGGTTTAAGACTTAACAAAATGACTGCTTGTAATGTTTAGTGCAATTTAGTTGCATTATACCACTGAGTGTAGAGATCTGGATAAGCCTGGCATATCCAATTTTCTTGGTTTTCATTTGTATGACATCTATTTTCATGCTGTATAGTTCTGAAGAAATAATGCAGTCAGTGCAGTGTTTGTCATAAAAAAAAAAAACATGTACTCCATGAGCTTTGTCTAGCTTTCCAAGTATAAATATAAACAACATGAAAACATCCAGACAGGCAGAAAGACACAAACACGCACACACACACATTTGGGAATGCATTACCTTTGTACGCACAAAGAAATTTGGGCCACCGCATGCATTGTATTTACACACACACACACACACACACACACACACACACACACACACACACATTCGGGGATGCATTACCTTTACACGCACACACCTCCTGCACTGGCTTATGCTGCACCCAGCACTACCATACTTGAGTTTGATACCTACCTTCAGTGCCATCGGGCTCTGCTTGTTCCTCTCGCTGCTTCTGCTTAAACTTCATGTTGCCATAGTGCATGATGCCACCAGTGAGTTTGTACACTCCTACCTTTTCCTCAGCAGTAAATCCCAGCACATCAAAGGCACTCTGCAATCACAGGGACAAGACAGCATCAGGTTTAGGGCAAGTTGTTAAAATGCCTACTGAATGCAAATGCATATAAAACATGTTAAATAGTAAATAAAGTAAGTTATTCAATGTATTGACAATGATGTTGGTGAAACATACCTCTCAACCTCTTAGCACAAGAAACCTGGACAGAGCCTGACATAATAGGAGGACAAAGGTCCAAAAATAGGGACGCATTTTAAATATTGCTCTTACAAACTTAGAAAGTTGTTACAATAACAGCATTTGTGTTAGCATGCATTTTCTGAATGATATGAAGTCTGAAACTCAAATGCATGTTATTATTTAGTGACATTAATCCTTAGATCATCCAGTGATTTGCCAAAAAGCACAATTTGTATGAGGAGCATAATAAAAACATGAGGTAATAATCTGGACATTCTGTGAAAATCTGTACAGTTGAGAAGTCTGTGAAACAATGGGCACTGTTTACCATGATGCATGATTATTGGAAGCCAGTCTGAGTTAAGTCTGTCATTGGCTGCTATAAGCAACTCATGCTATACAGAGCTCCTTATGGCATGATTTAATATGGTCCACTGGACTGGTTTACTTATCTAGTTGCCAGTCAGACAGATGCAAAACTCATGTTTTACTTCAAGTACGTGCATGCAGACAGACAGGCAAGCAGACAAATGAGAGCAGAATAAGATAGACACGTGAAGCTCCTGAAAGATAAGTTATATAAAGTTACGACCATGGAATATTTTTAAATTATCTTTTAGTATTTATCTAAATCTATTTAACACTGAAGAAAAACAAGTACTATTTTCTGTTGTAGTATGTCCTTGTGTGTGTGTGTGTGTGTGTGTGTGTGTGTGTGTGTGTGTGTGTGTGTGTGTTTTTTAAAATACTTGGAAGTCTTCAGCAGTTAATACCTTACATTAAGCTTACCCATTTTTGCAAATTGTGCGTGGAAATTCTATGACAATGCCAAGAATAACATTAAAGAAAACAAAGTTATGATTGATACCTATGTTTGTTGAGACAGATGTAGGGGAATAGTGAACAGCAGAAACACCAGACACTATAAAAATATTATACAGTGACTGGCCATTAACATTCAAAAATGTGCATGGTAATTGGTCAGCCCAACCAGAATGCCCATTGTAAAATCCAACATATAGCAATAGAAAAAGTCCAGTCACCCAGACTTTCTTTAATTAAAATATATGCTACAGCTTTCCATTTTTCTTGAGCTAACAGGTCAAGAAGTACAAAATTTGAAATCTGGAGAGTTTAGAGTTATGAAAGAGACAGGGCAGAAATACAAGGAAAATCAGGTAACCTGATTTTCCTTGTATTGATGTGTGTCTCTCGTACCTTAGAACTGCCCAGATTAAAATTTTTTTTTCAAATAAATAAAGAAGCATCAGAGATCTTCCTTTCTTCATTGTTTCCTTTCCAAAGCACTGATGTACTGCATAAGTGTGGGAACGTAAGTCCCATACGCATGCACAGTACATCAAAAAAAGCCCCATTATACCAGAAAAAACAGAAGAACACTATGGCGCCCTTATACAAATACATTATTTAAGTAAAAAAAGAACTTTTTTCTTAAATAATGTCATTGTGTAGTAGCAATAACCCATGGCTGAGTGTGGACAATGCTGGATTTACCAGTGGTTGGCTTTATTCCAAACCACATCAACCATGGGTAAATCCAGCATTATCCATACCCACACTCAACTCAGCCATGGGTTATTGCTATAATATACAGCATTCTGTCTCATTCATATGTGTTTATATATATATATATATATATATATATATATATATATATATATATATATATATAAAAAGATGGGAATGTGTGTATGTTGGAAGGGGAAATCACATGGGGTTGCAAAGCTTCTGCAGGACTGACTGTAACCTGCAATTTTGGAAACTGTTGTTTTTTGTTAACTCAGTTGATTATTTTAGTAGCTTTTGCATTTGCAGTAATTATCTTAAAATTTTGCTGTGTTTCTAGCCTGTAGGAATGCCAGTTTGTACAGTAGTACTGATAGTGCCGATATACGGTGAGTTAAAAGTTTAGTTCTTTGCTGGTCCTTGTCGCTTTGAATTTTAGTACATGAGGCACTTTTAAAGGTTTATTACACCAAATGTTGACATTTAATGGGACACTACAATTTGAGGTGATATATCTTCTATCTGGAGCAGCTCCCCACATAACTGCCAAGAGGACTCTTATCTCCATGATCTTCAGTCTCACCACAAGCAAAATGGGAATGGCAGTGTTCCCTAACCCCCTCCCCTGGGAGAGGTGAGCACATGCATCCACTTCACTCCTTCCCCTCCCTCTTCAGCTCCTTCACTGTTGAAGCCATTCACTGAACCTCTTTTGCTTATGTCATTATCAGACCTGCATTCCTCAATGCCATGAAGCTAACTAGATGGCTCTACACTCAGCTGTGTCAGTGACAAAGTTAATGTTCATGATTTGCTGTAAGGTCGATTTTCAAAAGAACAAACAACATTAGCTTAATAATTCTGGATGGACGTTAAAGAAGTTTAAAGCCAAAGTATTGTTTGTTTACCATATAGCTGATAAATTAGCTGACTTGTGACATTGCTCAGTGTATCAGTATTTTTTGCTTGGTTGGAACATTTTGACTACTTTATCTTATTGTGGAAGGTAAATTTCTGGTGTCCTGGATGTCTACTTGTGTGTTTATTATTTATTTACTTATTTACATTTGATAACCAGGTAGTGTCCGACTGGGCCAGAAGCCAATTTTCAGTGGAGACCCAGGGAGAAAAGCTCGAAGGAAGATTACATAATTATACATGTGTACAGATGACAATTACAATAAGAGTTCAAACACAAGTTCTTTGACATTGTATTTAAAAGCATATAACAATGGTAGCACAATAAGCTTATAATATTCATACAGACAATATATATATATATATATATATATATATATATATATATATATATATATATACATATACACAATTTATTTATTTATTTATTTATTTTTCATGATAAAAATATCACAAACTGAAACAAAGAAGGCTCAATAGCCAAGAAATATTGACAATGGGTGGTAGAGAGAAGGAAGTTAAACAGTAAGGGGGTAAATTAGTTAGACTGGTGGAGAACATGAGCAAAGCCTATGTTTGGTGAAATATTCCTTTAGGGACTGTTTAAATGAATGTGTATCATTGATGGACAGAATATGCTGAGGTAGAGAATTCCAGTGTTTGGCAATGATATGTGAGTATAAAGAGATGCTGTGAGAGTTTTGGGGTTTGTAAACTTTCAGCAATACTTTATCATCAGACCTAAGAGATTTTAGGTTAGTGTAAGGCTAGACAAGGTCAGATAGAGCTGGGCACTTGTCAGGTTTGTATAAGCCTGTATGGGCAGTTAGTAGCTGAGTTAGAGTAAGTAGGCGAGGGAGCTCTAACCAGTTCAGCTGGAGAAGGGCAGTGCAGTGGTGAGATCTTTGAGACTGATTAGTGGCAAATCTGGCTATTTTGTTATAGCATGATTCAAGGCTATTCAGTTCAGATTTGTGAAGATTGGTAAATATTTGTGAAGAGTAAAGCACAGAAGATGGGTTCTGGCTGTTGCGAGTCTGGCATGGTCAGTGAGATATGATTTAGCCTCATAGAGACAACCCAGTTTGACATGAACCTTTTTAATTTTTAGTGCAAGGTGTTTGTCAAACCTAAGTACACTATCAGTTGTGACACCAAGAAGTTTGTATATTCAACAGGTTCTATTTTTGTATCATTGGCGGATGAAATAGAGATAGGTGGTTGGTTGGTTGGTTGTTGAGGTATTATAGAAGACCATAAGCTTGGTTTTATTGGGGTTAAGGCTATGTTGATGGGCTGTTAAGTAGTTTTCAGTATTGTGGAGGGCTGCCTGAGTTTTTTCTTGGAGTTCCTTGATAGAGGGGGCAGAGCAGTCTAGGGAAGCATTGTCAGCATATTGTATGATTGAGGCTGGATTTGCTGAGGAGTTTAGGTCATTGGTAAAACTTGTGAATAAAAGTGGGCCAAGGATAGATCCTTGTGGAACACCTACACGTTTAGGGAGCTGGGGGGAGAGTTTATTGTCCCATAAAGTGGCTTGTTTCCTATCTGACAGGTAGCTATGAAACCAGCTTAGGGCTTCAGAGCTGCAGCGGTAGAAAGCCAATTTATTGAGAAGTATTTGATGAGATACAATGTCATATGCTTTTGACATATCAAGGAGGGTAGCAGAGATTAGCTGTTTTTTTGTTTTTGAGTTGATTTATGGTATTAGTAAAGCTAATTAGAGCTGTATTGGTGCTATGCCTAGGTTGAAAGCCATGTTTTTATTAAATAATAGATTATTTGACAGAAGGCAGTCTAAGATCTTTTTGTGGATACATTTTTCTAAGATTTTGGCAAGTGGTTACAAAATGGCTATGAGTCTGTAGTTGGATACATCAGTAGAGGGACCACCTTTATGTAGGGATATGACATGAGATATTTTCCAGAGCAGTGGTACAATACTGTTCGGAGATAGAATGGTTAATGAGAATAGATATAGGGTAAGTGATGGAAATAGCACCTAGTTGTAGAAAGTCACCAGGTAGCTGGTCTGCAGCTAGTGTGCAAGGTTTTAGTTTAGAAAGGAGATTTTTAACATAACTTGTTTGGATACGTTTGAGAAAGAGGAGGGTAGAATTGTTGTTGGAGGTTTGATGTATGAACAGAAGAGTATTAGGGGTTCTGTTTGATATAGAGGTTATTGAGTTAATAAAATGGGAGTTAAATTGAGTGGCTATGCAATCATTTAGGTTGGTCAGAGTTGGGGCTGGGGTCGTAGGTTTTCCTGGGTTGAGAAGGAGGTTGATTGTTTGCCAGAATCTTTTGGGATTTTTTTCTGTTATTTTAGCTGACTTGTTTGGAAGTAGGTTTTTTTGTCTTGTTTAATTAGTTTTTTGGTTTGATTTCGAAGTTGTTGGTAGGTAATGAGATTTTGTTTACTTCTGTTATTCTGAAAGAGATACCAGGCTCTGTCCCCTTGTTTGAGTAGAAGAATTGTGTCTTTTGACACCCAGGGAAGCTGCTTGGATTTGGTACAGATTTTTCTAATTGGGGATAGATCATTAAGTATTTGTAGGAAAACAATACCGAAGTACTGTACTGATGGTCCAATTGCATTTTTAGAGGTGCCCAGTCATATTGTTGAAGAAGAGTATTAAATAAGGTAGGAGAAAAGTGTTTTATTGAGAATGTAATGAAAGGAAATGTTACATGAATTGTGTGTATAATTTCTAATAAAGTATTCAGGGAAGTGATAGCTTAGTGTGTCAGGGAGACACCCAGCATCATAGCTAATATTGGATTTGTTTGTTAAAATCCAGTCAGGAATGGATTTCCTGTTGGTGTGCTTGTTGATGAGTATGGGGTGGTTAATTTTTTGACAGAAATTGTACAGGTTTATAAAGTTAGTAGGGGGTTAGAAGAGCAGGTAGTCTGGTCAAAGTTAAAATCTTCACGTATAACAGTTTAATGGCTGAAGTTGGTAGAGGCCCATTCAAGGATGTTTTCAATAGTTTGGAGGTTATTAGCAGGAGGCAGGTAGATTGCTATAAAGATAATGGACTTATGATTATTCATCTCTAGGCATGCTACTGAAACATCTGGGTTAGGGATATCAGGTGGAGTAGAGTAAAGATGTGCCAATTTAAGAGTGTGTTTAAACAAAATAGCAATCCTACCACCA
Source organism: Protopterus annectens (assembly GCF_019279795.1). NCBI lineage: Eukaryota > Metazoa > Chordata > Ceratodontiformes > Protopteridae > Protopterus > Protopterus annectens. The sequence continues at coordinate 701,027,697 of NC_056750.1, forward strand.
TGTCTAGATACTCTGTCAGCTCTGAGGATGTTATAACCATTGGGAAAAAATTCTTTAGATTTAATATGAGGCTTAAGCCATGTTTCAGTAATGACAGCTATATTAGGGGAGTAAAGGGCAATACCAGCATGAAATTCATGTACTTTGTTTATCAACCTTCTGAAGTTGAAGCTAATGATGAGAAGGTCAGAGTTACTTTTTTTCAGTGGCCGATAGGAGTTAGGTGCAGAATTAGGGGAGGTGTCAGAATGTGGATTTGGGGGTGGGGGGTGGGGGTAGGGTAGAGAATGTGGCGAGTGTTGGGCCTGGATTAGGATGGATGTCGCATTGGAGTTTAATATGGGTAAGGAAATGGAGGTTAAGACATCTTAGTTTGGAAAACAGACTGTGATATATATATATATATATATATATATATATATATATATATATATATATATATACACACACACACACACATATATATATATATATATATATATATATATATGTGTGTGTGTGTGTGTGTGTGTAGTGTAGTAGCAGAGCTGTTGGTTTGAAAATATCTGAGAGAGAATAGTAGAATAGGGGATGTGTTGAAAAGGTATGGGAGATGTCAGCAGTGGGATTGTCATGATGCAGGTCCTCATTTACTGGCAAGGTAGGGGAAGGGTTGTTTGCGAGAAGGTACGATTGGAAGGAGGTGGTATAAAGGGCTAGGAGTAACAGAGCTAGCAGGACATAGAAATAGATGATAGGTTTTATTAGAGGCATAGTAAAGAAGGTAGTTTGTAGTTAAGGTCAGGCGTGATAGATTGTAGATAAAGTAAAGACAATCTTACATAGAAGAGTAAGAAAGGAGACTTGAGATAATGGATGACATGAAACTGAAAATTGTAGATGGAGTGCTGATTGGAGGATAGGGAGAAGAGGAGGAGTCTGTCTAGGAATAAAGGAAATTGATTTTGGGGTGTGTGGGAATGGGGGTAGGGTAGGGGGCAAATGGAGTGGGCAGCACCTAGATCTATCAAAGTGATAGTTTTTATTCTGCAGGCTCATTTCTGCTATCATGCGAGTTACTGAGGTTTTTTTCTGATTGGCAGTTAGCTGTTTTTCTGTAGCTTCATATTTCTCTTCTTTACATCCCATGGCAATCCATTTTGCTGGGTTACTCTGGGCAGTGCAAAGGTGTTACTGTTGCCTACTGACTGAGACCTGCTTTGCAGTATTTGGCCTGAAACCATTCCCTACAAGATTAAGAAACTGAATCTTTCTAATTTATTTATTTACTGTCTAGTGCTATATTTTATTTGCTAAATGTGCTGATTTGTAATACTGCATAGTGTGCCCTTATTTTCTATTCACTTGGATAACTTAAGACCGCAGTTATCTTGTGAAGGAAGGTAAAGTACTGATGTATGTATGTAGTCATGCAAGTAGTGAAACAAATGGTTTTCTGCTTCATTGATAGCTACTGTTCATAGCTTTATATGGCTGGAGGCAGAATTTGTAGAAAAGTAAAAGAGCAAATTAAATAAAAAATAAACAAAATTTGTGGGAGCAATACATGCATAGTAATATTCAGGAGAAGCAGTGGAAATTAATGGAAAGCAGGAACTGAACAATTTATGTAATTTTGGACTGAATGACAATTGTTAAAAAACATATTTGTGTAATGCATGAAAATAATAATAGACAATGTTACTATAGTTTCTTTTATTTTCTCTTAATATATGTGTACTCATGTCATGTTCTAAAATGTGATAATTTAATAAAGATCTTTAAAAAAGAAGAAAAAGTATGTGATGCCCCCATGCATGCATGCAAACGTCCTAGTCATCAGTGACTCCATAAAGAAACACACAGATGGAGTTATCAAGCTAAGCAAAGAGTAATGGTGAGCTGCTTCTCAGGCACCAGGATCTGACTGATTACTAGGGCCCTCAGGTTCTTTGGCCCTAGGCCTGTTTTTCACATGAATGTTATAAGAAACATATCATTTAATTCTATGAAGGGAGGCATGATGGAACTCTTCAAATTTGAATTGGAGGCTGGTATGCAACTATTGTTGAGCAGCATTCTACCTTTGCAAAGAAAGTTACAAATAAAATAAATAAAAGATAAGTGATCCAATTGGCTTCGTTATTTGCATCATTCCAAGAGGATTCAAAGTGTGCCAGCCTTCGAGAAGATAGCTGACAGTCCTTCCTGTTTTGCCAGGGATAGCCTACATATCTCGCATCAGGACTTTTGTATATTGACCAAATTTTTTCCAAACCTATAGTGCCTGTTATAGGTAATGTCAATCTCCTCCTAGCAAAGTGGCAAACCAATTCAGGGTAGTATAAAACTAGCAAGTGTTAAAAATGCAGATAAGAAATTGTCCTCCTTACAATCCATCTTGACTAAGAATATTGATATCTTCATCATCACTAAAAACTGGTAACAATGCTGCGATTACACACCTTCCCTTCAAGATTCAATGCCTGTCACCTTTCTGAAATTATCTCTGTTACATGTCTTGTGTCCATATTCCCCCATAATTCATTCATAAGAAGACTTATATGGCAAGATAACAAGTTCAGACTCCTTCACTTTCTAACTATTATCAGTAAGATCTCTTACTATATCCTAGCCAACAAGAGAACTCTCTTTATGACACCCCACAGCCCATGACACATACATAAACAAACTTGAGTCTCTCATCATCTAATCAAGCAATGATATTCATAGGAATTTCAAATATCTACCCATAAACCGGCAAACCAACACCACTACAAACAAACTGACAGACACAGTACTTCCTAGATTCCATCAGCAGAAGCTTTCTGGACTAGACTGTGCACTCCCTTAGCAGGGCCTCAGATTTAATGGTATTGGTTCTCAGAAATATGGACTTACTATGCTCTGTGCTTAAAGTTATTCCATCACCAGTCAGATTTAACAACCATACATTAGTGTTCACTTGAGCTATTTCATAAGTGATAATTCAATAAAGGTGTTTAATAGAAAAAAAATGAGGGCTTAGCCTAACTTTCCCACAAACCATATTGTCTTTCGAGATTTCTCAAAGGAAAACTTACTTACAGCTTGCTAATGACTTGAATCAGTTTAATAGCCTCTCCACTTGAGGACACAGTAGCCAACAATGCCTCTTGCCCAGGGAAGCATATTGAAAGCTCTGTGATCTAAAAGTGAACTCAAGAGGTTAACCTAAAAACTAAGACACAAAATCAAATCTAGTAAGGGTAAATATGAACTAAAAATTACAACCGCCGTCAAGGGCAACCATAAATACTTTTTAAACTATGTTAGAAACCTTAGGAGCAATATCCTATATTGCAACAAAATGATACCTAATGATAACACCCACTCATCCAGTGAGGTCACAGCCAGTGTACTAGCTGATTAATTTATCGCAATCTTTCCCCCATGTTCCTCCAACCCCCCATTCACATATCATTATATTCACACTCACCCCAAAGATCCTGTCTGAGCAAGTCATAAAGGCACTTTACAAAACTAAAACCACTAGTTCTGTGAATGATAATGTGCTGGACTTCCTCCTTGTTAGAATGAGGCACTGTCTCACCAACACAGTACTAAATCCTTTCAGCCTTAGCATCCAAACAGGTTTTGTGATGGAGGAATGGAAGACAGTTGTGGTTGTCTCCTTTAACCAAGGTCCCCCCCAATCCTGGCAATAGGACAATAATCCTTACCAGCTTTATCTGCAAGGCAATAGAACGCATCTGTTTGAGACTCGTAAATAAAGATAGTTGTAGCTTACAATCTCTTTGCCTAGACCAGGTTAGAATTATGAAGGGAAAAGCCTTCCTACTTAATCTAGTGGAACTCCTTGGCAAAAGTCACTTAAAATGCTAGATGAGGGTAAATTGGTAAACACAGCTTACCTCAATGTAACTAAGGCCTTGAATACCAACATGCACTCAGGAATTACTAACAAATGAATCAGACTAAATGTAAATGGCTCCATAACCTGCTGGTAAACATAAAGAACTCAGTCCATTAGAGTTCAGGTTGTATTTGTCTTTAAAATGTTTGTCAGTAGTGGGTTCTCTCAGGGCTCAATATTATGGCTTTTACTTGGTATTTTTATCTCTTATGTCAAAGCTGAGATCAAGCATTTCTGCCTTTTTGAAAATCAGTAGATAATTGCAAACTTAGAGCTATCAGCAACACTTTGGAGGACTTCCAGATGCACCAAGAGGGTCTAGCATGTACAAACCTATAGTTTCAAGACTGTGGTGTAAAGCTAAATGCTAAAAAGTGTAGGGTTATACCCTTTAAAAAACTTGAGTACCCCCACTCCAGTTGCATGAAAGATGCCTGTCACCCCCCCCCCCTCAAAAAATGATATGATTATTAGGAACCTGGGCACTTTTGTAGACAATGAAGTGCCTTTTGACCACCATATATTTACTTTCATCAGAAACTCCTTCTACGTAACCCAGTTGATTAACAAAGGTATATCTTCTAGTTCCAAGGATGGTATTATCCTTTCTTCTCCACCATTATTTGCCCATGATATTATATAAACCGTTATCTCCAACTAGTAGTACCTTTAGCTCCCATATAGCTGAGTCACTTGACTAACTCACTCATCATAGTCTAGGATTCAGTTCACCTTAATATTACATCTATAAACCCACTACACATACAATCTGATGCTGTCTTTCATCTTACTAGCCTCTATTAGTTTTGAGAACCGTGCAACTACTATTTATATCTCCACTATTTCTTCTTCTCCCACTTTAACTCAATTCTACCTTTTCTATTCCAGTTATGTAACTGTAAATATATTTGGTATGTTATTCCTTCTATGTATATACTGTTTGTCAAATTGTTTATGCTTACTCATAAATGTAAACCAATGTCATTTGTATACTGTACATCATTTTGTTACATTATGATGCAACTCGGGCTGAGCCTGTAATTGGTCATTATTTGATCAGTGTTTCTACCCTGGTAAACAAACTTAAATACAGTAAAAATGAACAAATAATATAATACTGTCTTTGGCATACATCTGTCCAAACACATGATCATTTCCTTATGAAGAAAACCATGGCCTAGTTGTATGAGCTAAGGTAATGCCATAAAGCTTTATCTGTCTTTTCCATCTTATTAAGACTTTTATGGGGTGCTTATGGCAAGCCTGCAAGTCCTCACAGTGCCCAGTCCTGGGTGGCCTCCAACACATTTGAAAAACCTTTAACACCATGAAGACCTGTGCAAGAGACCTAATCTTCAAAACAGAAATGTCCCACAGTATATCTCTGTCAGTGAAATCCTTTTTTTTCTGGAACATGCTTTCCTTTTACATTAAACAAAGTAGCTCCTTAACCCTCTTTATATACAACCTATCCAAGTAGATAGGAAATTGTAAATTCACACCAGGTTCGGCCCATCAGTCCTTCAAGGAAAAGGATAGTAAGCAGTGGGAACTGTAGTGGACAGGCTGCAAATCATCTGCTTAATCAACCTCCTAGTAATACCCTATAAACCTCTTCTTATGTAGCAAGATGTACTCTAGGTTTCATTCACCCCCTTCTTCATTACAGAAATGTCAGAAAAAAATAAATCTGGAGCAGGTTACAAATTAGGGTTGCCACCTGACTCATTCTGCATTTCTAGCCTGTGTGTGTGTGTGTGTGTGGGGGGGGGGGCTTGAAAATGGTAAATGCATTTATATTTTACAAGAAAAAATATTTACTGACTTTTCTCTAAATGTCACAGAAATCTTTGCTACTACTCTTAAGTTATCTTAACACAAAGTATCCCACTCCACAAAGGGGGAGCCACCACTGATCCCAGGAACTATTGATCTATTAGCCTGATCTGCAAGGCCATGGAACGTATCATCATGGAACTCATAAACAAAGACATTGGTAACCTCCAAACTTTAGACCCCACCCAGTTTGGGTTTGTGAAAGGCAGATCATGCCTCCTGAACCTGATCAACTTCTTTGAGGCAGTCACCAAAGCCGTAGATGAGGGTAAGGTGGTTCACACAGCCTATCTTGACCTCGCCAAGGCTTTCGACACCATCCCCCATTCTGGAATTATAGCTAAACTCACTAAACTAGGTATAAATCCCTACGTCACAAGATGGGTTGCCAAATGGCTCACTGACAGAACCCACACTATAAACGTTGCAGACTCCAAATCTGACCTCAAAGTAGTGACAAGTTGAGTACCACAGGGTTCCATCCTGGGACCTCTCTTGTTTGGTATCTACTTCTCTGAAGTACAGACTAACACAGAAGGCCTCTGGCTAACAAATAATTTTCTTGGGTGGCGTAAGCCAGTGATCCTTGTTGGCTAGGCTTACGTAGGCCCTTGGGCCGATAGCCTAGTACCTACCTATGAACCTATAAATAACATTTAAAGCTTAGAATTTCAATACTGTGTTGCTGCTTATGTAAATTTGTCAGAAGAGTTGACAATTGCCTTTGAACCCCTGACTGATCCAATTGCTTTGTTTTGCTCTGAAAGGGGAGTGTTAAGTTCTCCTCCCCTCTGCAATAAAAACAGTGGAAACAGTTCCACAGCTCTGTCTTTTTTATATCAGCTGCTGTGTCCCTGACATTAGCAGAATTAATTACCCATCTAAGATTGACAGCAGTACCTGACAAGGTAAACTACAGATTTAACTGTGTCTATGATATGTCATGCAGGTGGAGACAAATTTCTTTGCAAAGTATGTGAGTTAACTTGAGTTTAAAAAAAAGTAGGTGGGCTTTCCCTTCCTTTGACTCCAGTGCAAGGAAATAAGTTTTAAAAATTACAAGCAGGTTTTTGGTACATGCACAATGATGGAACCATATTGTAGGGAGAAAAGAAACCTAATTATTGTATGAGAGGATGGAGTTTTCGTTTAAATGTTGCCTTATTCATGAAATCTGGCAAATGCTTTTAAGCACTGTTATTGCTCCATTGGATACTGCTTTGTTTGCTACTACAAACCTGCTTATCTGATATACCCTTATTTATAAATTAAAACTAACCTATCGCAATGTTGTTAGTTTCATAATTTGTCAAAGAAGAACTCAACCACTAATTACATTACTCTCAATCATCTTATTTGGGCAGGCTCAGTTTACTGTTAATCTAAAGTTGAATCACCTCATTTTGGCAGTCAAGATCCTGAGGTCTAATACATATCCCTCATTTAAAAAGCTGCTCTGCATGGTACTTTATAGGTAGATGTCTACATTTTATAAATGATTTACTAACATCTTGTGAAAGAACTGAAAATGATTCTTGTGAAGATTTCCTAGGCATACATTACCCCAGTATGGAAATCCTCACCAGTGTACATCAAGCAGATAAAAACATTCTAGAGTTCAGATTCCTTACATAAATGGTTCTCTAACAAATGGATCCATACCTGTAATACTAGAGTTTCCTAAAGTTTAAATGTATAGCATTACTAGCCTGACTTTGTGGTGCAGCAGAGTGGCACCCTGACTATGCCCAAGAGACCTAGATTCAATTAGTGGCCACGGCACTGGAAGAGCAAGGCAGAAAGGAGGAATAAAGGGGAGTGTCCTGCTTACCTCCCCTGTGGAAGGTTCAGGATGCAATTTCTGCTCAGTCATGAATGACAATCAAGTTGTTTCTGTTCATTTTGATGCTGTGTATATTTATTTCCTTGTCTAAGTGTATGCAGTTATTTATGGAACTGCAGATTCTTGTTGCTGAAGGATTTTCTTAGTTTTTCATATGTCTTAGTTTGGGCTGACTTATAGCTTCATTCTCAGCTGAGATAAGTTTTAACTTATTGATTATATTTTTTATTTTTTTTTATTAAACTAATTTTGTTGACTTTCACATTAATTACTTATTGGGGACATGTCAGTAGGTTTAAAATGCTGTCTTTCAATTTCAGGTGCACAATTCTTAGTCAAAGCTAGTACAGTAGCTGATTTCGGAAGTGCAAAATAGGTGGAGTAATATATTAAGTAAACTTTATTTGAAAAAAAAAATCCTTTTTAAATGTTATGAGAAATAGTCAGCCATAAAAGTAAACACATCCTCAATAAGTTTAGTAAAAATTTAAATTTGCTTTCCATTGTGAGAAAATAAAATCTGAAACTAGATTGGCTGGTGATCCTGAGAATAAAATATGCTGTTGTTGTTGTCTTTTGGCTTTTCCCGGTTAGGGGTCGCCACAGCGGAACTCCGGTCCGCTAATGATTGTCAGTAGATTTTAACGAACGCCAAGGTGCCAGCTCGACATTCAACCTTCAACAAAGGCATGCTCATTTACGCATGTCTTTCGAACGCCCACCCAACCACGGGGAGGACATGCAGACTCCACACAGAAGGCACTCCCCGCACTCCAACCGAGAATCGAACTGGAGAACCTCTTGCTGTGAAAGTATGTGTCAAGACTGTCTTTGATTAAAATCTGCTATGGTTTCCTAAGTGCAATGCCATCTTTCTCAGCTTTTTTAACCTTTTTTTTGTAAATGCATTAAAAAGTACCCGGAAGAAGGCAACCATGGGTCCAGTCAGCAGATTCTGATGAAGTCCTGTTAAACAGGATGAAAGCACACAATCTGAATAAAGTATTTTACATGCAGTGATATAATTGATCTTTGGCAACATGACTTTACTGCAGATAGATCAACTATGACTAGTTGGGTCAAATCCTACAATCAGAGTACAATTGCTGTGGATTCAGGACTAACTGGAGGTATTGTTTACTTCAGTCTTACCAAAGCCTTTTACACTTTGCCACTTTATTGTATATATAGAACTTTACTAAAGTCTAATTCTAACCCATTCCTATTTAACTGGATTAGTTTGACTAACCATATACACTGTGTATCTATAAAAGGTGTGCAGTCAGACTTTCTACCTGTGTTTTTCCTCAAACACTGGTGAAGGGTCCTCCTCATTTTAATTTTCTCTACCACTCCTTTACATCAGTCATTTTGATTAAATAAATACACAGATAATTGTAAAACAGGGTTCATAATACCGTCCAATGATAATTTACATGGTATTAATAATGTCTTTATATAGAAACCAGTTGGCGTAATGGTTAAGGTCTCCACCTCCCATGCTCAAGGTACAAGTTTCGATCCTGACCTCTGATCAGTGCCTGCTTGGAGTTTGCACCTTCTCCCTGTGTCTCCGTGGGGTTTCTACCACACCCAAAAAACATGCTGAGTGTTTCCATCTCAAAATCACCAATGAATGGAGCTGTGGGCAGCAGCACAGACTCTACATGGTGCACTATAGGGGGAAGAGTTGTACAGACCAACTGCTTTGGGCATCTACTGTGGTGCACAGTATCCTCAAGATAGGAGAACATGGATTACAGACTTCACGCCGTGGCAGGGCTAGCCACTCAAAGGTGTAAAATATGGTTCTAGATGATTCGGTCATGTTGACTAATGCCGGTAAAATGGGTATGGGTAGTTACAAGTGATTAGTGGGTTGAGGACCCGGCCTACTCTGATCTATGCCAGGGACCCTTGCTAATGGTGGGAGGGGTATATGTGCCCCTTTGGGCCAGTGTTTGCCTGCCATAAAGCCCACCAGTCCTGGGTCAATAAGCTACTGGCTCGCCGGTGTCTAGTTGCCCAGCCTGGGTTAACTGAGATAGCTGTTTTGAGCGAAAGCTGGAGTAAAACCAACCAACATGCCAAACATGAACTGAGAATTGCAATGCTTAATGTAGGTTCACAGACAGGAAGCAGCTTGGAAGTAGATGACATGTTGATACAGGGGAGGCTGGACATCCTATGTATACAAGAGACAAGATGGAAGGACAGTGCAACAAAGACACTTGGCTTGGGATCCAGACTGTACTACTCTCGGAGGGGGACAGGCTAGAAATGGTGTAGGAATTGTGGTGAGAGAGAGGCTTCAGAAGGCAGTGAGGGATATCAGCAGAATTAATGACAGACTCATGACAATCAGACTCCAGTGTAATGATAGGGCAATATTCATAATCTCAGCCAATGCCCCACAGCAGGGTTGTGATAGTGAGGAAAAGAGTGCATTCAGACAGCAGTTGCAGGACCTACTAGATAAAGCAGGACAACATGAATTGGTGTTGATAATGGGTGACTTGAATGCACATATCAGGACAGACAGAACAGGATATGAGGACTCTCTGGGTCCACATGGGTGGGTCAACAGAAATAAAGAAGGAGAAGCCATTCTAGACTGTTGTATGGCAAATGGCTTGATAGTAGTCAACACATGGTTCAGAAAGAGAGACGGTCACAAGATCACATACAAAAGTAGCCAATATGCAACTCCGGTAGACTTCTTCCTAGTAAGGAAATGGCACTCGGGTAGAATCCATGATTGCAAAGTCATCCTCAGTGAAACAGTCGGCCCACAGCATAAACCACTAGTTGCCACAGTCAGCTGCAAACAATGGTTCGACAAGGCTCTAATGTCAACAGAGACCGGCTGAAGACCCGGAAGTTGACTGGAGAGAAAGTACAACAGTTCAAGGAATTACTCAGGGCTCTAGCACCCCAAGAAGACGAGGAAATAGGTGTAGTTGAAGAAGAATGGCAACGCCTAAAAAACAGCTTGTGTTAAGACTACAGAAAAGATGTGTGGCCGAGTCAGGTATGGGATTAAGGTATATAAGGAAAGCTGGTGGTGGAATGCAGAAGTCTAGGAAGTCATCAAAAGAAAGAAGGTGTGCCAGAAGAAGTGGGAGATAGGAAAAACTGACCAGGCTACGAAGGACTACTGGTTGGCTAACAAAGAAGCTAAGAAAGAAGTTGCAATAGCAAAGAATAGGGCATTGGAGGCACTGTACCAACTTCTGGAAAGTGACTCAGTAAGTGGCCCAAATAAACTATATCAGGTTGCAAGGCAAAGACAGAAAGATAAAGATAGTCAGACACACTTCATAAGGGATGCCAGCAACAAACTGCTCACCAGTCCACAGGACATCAAAAGCATATGGAAGGAGTATTTCCAGCAATTTCTGAATGAAGAAAACCCCACAGAAGCTGTACTGCCCCAGAAACAGCCTACGATGAGAGAAGAAGAGGAGCCCATTCTAGAAGAAGTAAGAACAGCACTAAGGAAAATGAAGTCAGGGAAAGCAGCAGGCTCAGATAAGGTCACAGCAGATATGCTAAAGATGCTGGGTGAGCTAGGGGAAAAATGGCTCCTGAGGGTACTAACAGCAGTGTGGAGAGAAAGGCGTATCCCAGATGACTGGAGAATAAGCATACTCATACCAGTATACAACAACAAAGGGGACATCCACAACTGTGGGCAGTACAGAGGCATCAGACTCCTATCACATTACATGAAACTTCTGGACAAGGTGACTGATAAACAGTTACGCAGTCTAGTAGACTGTAAGATGGGAGATGAACAGTTTGGATTCAGATCAGGATGTAGCACAATTGACCCGATGTTTGCAGTGAGACAGATATTTAAGAAGGAGGTAGAGATAAGAACAGAGTTCACCTGGGCATTCCTAGACTTGGAGAAAGCATATGACAGTGTCCCAAGGAAGCTAATCTGGGCAGTACTGAGAAACATTGGTAGAATTAGTGCAGGCTGTGTATAAGGACCCAATGACTCAAGTATGACCAGTGGTTGGCCTCACAGAGGGGCTCCCAGTGGGAGTGGGTGTATACCAGGGGTCAGCTCTGAGACCACTACTGTTCATACTGGTGATGGACTACATTAGCAAGCAAGTTGAAGTGGATAGATCAACAAAGTTGCTGTATTCGGACAATGTGGCATTACAGGCAGACTCTGAGCTAGAACTTCAGCAAAGGATAGGAGAATGAAATGCAAAACTGAAGGCACATGGAATGAAACTAAGCACAGAGAAGATGGTGGTAATGGCAGCATACTGAGGAAATCAGAAGAAGCTGAGAATAGAGATAGAAGGGAAGACAGTGGAACAGGTAAATAGCTTCAGGTATCTGGGAGGGGTGGTTGAGGAGAAGGGAAGTCTGAATGAAGAGGTCAAAGCTAGAATCATAGGGGCTGCAGCCAACTGGCATAGAGTGTCAGGTGTAGTCTATGACAGAAGAATGCCAAAGAAGCTGAAAAATAAGCAGAAGCCAAAGTAGCTCCAATTGCAGAAGAAATCAAGGAGGACAGATTATGGTGGTTTGGAAATGGTAAGAGAAAGCAAGGACGTCCAACAAAGAGGTGGATGGATTGTGTGAAAGAAGAGCTGTGACAGTCAGGCATGAGTGTTGAAGAAGGCAGGAGTGTGGCACTGAATCGAGAGAGTTGGTGACAGTTAACATGGCACCTCAACCCCATGTAGGAAATATGGGAAAAAGGGGGCTGATGATGATGATGAATGTCTTTATAAATTACTTTTCTGTGCAGGCTAAGGAATGCAGGCTGTATTTTAGTGTCAACAAATGTAAGGTATTGTATTTTGGAAATAATTCACACCCAGAACAATCATTTTTTGGATGAAATACCTTTAAGAATGCTTTGTGAATATAAGAACCTCAGTATTACTGTCGATGGCAGAGTGTCTTGTGATAAACATGTCAGGTTAGTAAGACGTAGGGTTTTTAGCAGTAATGGTGTTATTCTTAAATCAATTTCACTTAGAGATGAGTGAGATATGGTGCAAATATATGTAACATACATATGAATGTTATTAGAATATAACAACACTTTTTGTATTTATTTGAAGAAGTAGTTATATATGGTAAAATCTGTGCAACGGTCATTACTAAACAGATTCCAATGATTAAGAATACGAACTACTCTGACAGATGTCATAAACTGAAATTTTACCCTTTTCATTACAGATACTTTCGAGGGAAGGCTATCTAAGCCTACAAATTCTTTAATGGTACATTTTTGCAGACATTATTAAACCTAACCATTTATCATAATTTACTATAACTTAAACATAGGAATATTAATTTCTATTTTCCCAAATACAATTCCTCTCTGAGGAGTAAATATATTACTATAACATGAAAAATTGGGTTAGACTTCTGCAATTAATAAGATTAATTTGAGAAAATGTAAAGGTTTTAATAATTGGTTGGAAGATGATACGTTTAATCCTTTTTTATGGAGAATGGCCCTTGGGCCTATAATACTAGATTACTTACAAACTTGTGAACTTACATAACACAGGACTGTTTTAGATTTTGTTCATTATGTTTATTTTTGTTCATTTGTGTGTTATGAGACCTGAACAAGGTGGAAGTTGACTGGTTCTGAAAGACCTGTATCATTGTGATTCTTCTGGTATTGAAATAATACTGTGGATCAACTCATTACTTCTGAAAGACTTGTGAAGTTACATAATCTAAAATATGTCTATTGCTTTGTCTCTAAGTAAGGACTTTTTAGATAAATTAAGTGGATTTGTCTATTGTCTAATATTAATTACCTTTCAGTTTGCTATTTGTCTAGCATTTACTTAGCTCGTACGTGATAAAACATGAAGGGCTTAAATAGGTTAATAAATAAAAGATAACTAATGGAAACATTAAAAAAAATGCTAGGGCTTAAGAATGGGACATGAAAGATGAAACACAGACTGGACAGAAAGAGTGGGGCAGAGATTTGTGAGGGGCTCTGGATCTGGAGCAAATGTCTGGTTCAGGAAGCTTTGGTGTAATAGGGGATGTGGACACTGCAGAAAAATGGAGGAGTTTTATGGTAGAATAAGAGAGGTAGAGATGCGAAGTGGACTGATTGTTCAGATGAAAAGGACAGAGTGAGCCTGTAGAAGAGTTAGGAACAGGAGGCCAGCAGATAGGATGACCTGGGGAAAATAGTAAGACGAAAGGCAGAGAATGGGAAGAGATTTGCAGGGCTGTCAAGTGGGGTGACATAGTGTAATGCGAGGAGAGAAAGATGGAGATACAGCCACAAAAGGGAGGACAAGAACATGGAAGTTATGTTGCAGATTGTAAACAAAAGCAGCACGTTGTAATGGGGTGACAAAGCCAAAACGTGACTATACAGGAGCCAACACCACAAGAACATAGGATAGAGATGGGCAGGGAGGGACATTCAGCCAAACAGAAAACAACAGAGACAGAACACTGTAAAAGGTCTTACAGGAAAGCACAGGAGGGCTAGAAAAATATTAAATTCAGAGCAGGGAGGGAGGCAACCAACACACCCTGGGACAGGAAGTGAGAAAGATGAGAGGTGGTGTGGGGACAGGGAATGAGGGAGCTGAGAACCAGTGTGGGGACAGGAAGTGAAATAGATAAGAGCCAATGTGGGGACAGAGTAGAGGGTGTTATTTTATGGATGTGTAATAACTAAGTGCAATACTAAGGTAGCTCACTTACACACTGAAGGACTGTAAAGTGCAATATACAAACTGTGCAATAATTCAGTCTAATCACAGATATGCTGCTATTGTTTTAATTTTACTTTGACAATATTACCTTCATATTGTTCCTTGTCTCCTGTCCTGGGATGGGTGTGGGTCATTGCTGTCCTACTTTACTTACAAATTGCTACTTATTAAATTTCTACTGTGATTTGTTTAAAATTTTCTCTGTCTATGTGTGCAACTGTTTCCTGCATTAAGAACGAAGCATTGTAATTTTGTTCAGCTACACTGCTGTGTAGTTCTGAATGACAATAAAGTTTTCTTTGACTTGACTTTGACATACAAATAAGAAAGGAGAGACCTGATTTCAGTAAATCCAGTCTTGGAGCTTGGTTTCAGTAATGTTTGGGAGGAAGTGACCAAATTAATCCCCAAGGGGAGAAGTTGATGCATGTTATGGTGAATGTAGGCACAAATGACCTCTCACAAGAGAACAATGAAGACATAGCAAAAAGGGTCAGGGAAGTCACAGTTACGTACCAAGAGAGGGAGGTAGAAGTTTCATTTTTGTAACTCTTACTGGACCAGCAACCAGCACACTGAAGGACTAGCAGGATATAGTGACTGGCTGCAGAAGTGGACATGGGAGCAAGGCCTGGGGCTGGAAGGAAAATGGGGGAAACCTGGCAATGAGATCTTGTCTATAGAAGGGATAAGTTACATCTTAGGCCAGAAGGGAATGTAGCGTTAAGTGGTGAGTTGTAAAGCTAAGTCTCAGTAACTGCACATTTTAAACTAAGCTGAAAGGAGAAAGGGAGTGTCAGAAACATTGAAACAAGGGATAACAGGCATTCAAGTAGCTGACAGAAGGCAGAGATACTTGTAGAGTATCCACAGAAAAAGACAGAGGTGACTTTGAGAGTGAGAGGGTAGTATTACTGTGCCATACAAACAATCTAGTTAGGAAGATAGGGGATGCCAGGCAGTGATGCAGGAAAGGAAAGTGTGTATTACTAGTATCACAGAAACACTTGGATACAGGTTGTTCAGGAATAACAGAGAAGGGGAAGATGTAATTAGGAGCAGCAATCTACATAAAGGAGAGGTAAGGGGTCAGAGAGGAAAAAGACCACCAAATCAAGAATGGAGTAAGACAGCAGGCAGGGTCATATCCCCCCTCCCCAATTAAGTGCCCTGAAAATTAAGGTAGAGGAGTGGAAGAAGGTAGATTGATTGGTACAGTCTATAATCCCCTAGACACATCAAGGGGGGAAGAGGAGGGTGCGAGAATGGAGGAAAGGAAAAGGAGTGGGACAGAAGCGAGAAAGTAATACTCGTAGTGGGAGTGAAATCTGCCAGAAGAAGAATGTGAGATTCTGGGTTCCAGGGTATAGGGGGGAGTAGGAACTGATTGATTCTTTGACCATGGAAATTCAGCCTTTTGTTATGAGACAATATCTGAAATGATATAATTCTGGACATCATCCTAAACAGTACAAAGGGGTCACAGAAGGCCATGTTAAAGTACCACTAACCAGCAGTGGTTATGCTGTTAATTTGGTTTAAAGTGTGGGGGGAGGGTAAGAATATAGTGACAGAAATGATGGTGAGCTATTGCGCTGCTCTGGGGGGGAGGATAAAGGATGAGTTAGGAGGCTGGGAGTAAAGTAAGGGAGTAAAGAAGCTATTGGACTGGGTCTGAGATGAAGTACTCCGTTTTCCACAAAGATTTGAGGAGGAGGCAAAAAGGCAGAGGAAAAGGCCAAACTGCATAACTAAAAATGTGGAGCTTTTTATTAGGGCAAAGGATAGAGGAGTAAAGCAGGAGGTAAGGAACTGGATGTGGTATGGTACTACAACAGACTATTAGGTCATCAAAGATGATGAAGGTAACAAAGACAAAGATTTTAAAGGGTTACTACAACAGATCACAGAGGGAAAATGGACAGTTTAGGACACAGAGCAGAGAAGAGGAAGTGGGGGCAGACGTTTATAGGATGATCAGAGATGGGGAGATCACCTAAAAATAGGTAAAACAGTGGTGCCATCTCAGTACTTTGCTTCAGTATTTACAATGAAAATCAAGAGGGGACTGTGCTAGGAAGGAGGCAGGATAGAACAGGCACCATGATAGAGAGGGAAGAAAGGAGAAAGAGCTGGATGGTTTTAGGGAGCATAAAGCACAAGGACCAGAAGACTTCCTTCCCAGTATACCCAGTGTGGAAAAGAGGTGAACAAGAGAGTACAGGCAGGGTGGAGTGGGTGGAGAAGAGTGTCAGGGGTGATTTGTGACAGACAAGTACCAGTAAGAGTGAAAGGTAAGGTCTACTAAAGGGTAGTGAGACCAGCTATGTTATATGGGTTGGAGACAGTGGCATTGACAAAAAGGCAGGAGTCAGAGCTGGATGTGACAGTTAAAGATGTTAAGATTTGCACTGGGTGTGATGAGGGTGGACAGGATTAGGAATAAGTATATTAGAGGGTCACCCAGGTTGGAAGGTTTGGAGACAAAGCCAGAGAGGCGAGATAGAGCGTTGGTTTGGACATGTGCTGAGGAGGGATGCTGAGTATATTGGGAAAAAGACTAAGGATGAAGCTGCCAGGTAACAGGAAAAGAGGAAGGCCTAAGATAAGGTTCATGGATGTGGTGAGAGAGGACATGCAGGTGGAAGGTGTGACAGAGCAAGATGCAGAGGACAGGAAGAAATGGAAACAGATGATCCGCTGTGGTGACCCCTAACGGGAGCAGCCGAAAGAAGAAAAAGAAGAAGATGCCCCTCAACCTCTCAGTGCAAGAAATCTGAACAAAGCCTGACAAAAAAGGGGACAAATTCCCAAAATTAGGGACAGATTTTAAATATTGCTCTTATAAACTTAGAAAGTTACTAGAGTAACAGCGTTTGTGTTAGGATGCATTTTCTGAAGGATTTGAAGTCTGAAGCTCAAATATATGTCATTATATGCTGATTTCAGTCCTCAGATCATCCCACTGATTTGCCATAAAACCACAAATTTTATGAGGACCAGACCAAAAATATGAGCTGAAAATATGGACAGTTGAGAGCTATGTCTTGGTGGGATAGATGAAGAGTCTAGGGAATGATTTGGAAAGGTTAACAAATGAGCAGATATGTGGCAGTTGAGATTTGGCATGAACAAATGCAACATATTTCACTTTGGCCACAACAACCCTGTCATGAAGTAATAGCTGGGTGAGTAGAACCGATAGTAATAGAGCAGAAAAAAAGACAGTGGTGCTAACCATGCAATTACTGGACCACGGAGTAGAAAGTGAAAGGGAAATGGCAGCCGCAACAGAAAATATCCTTGGTGGAATGACTCTACACGTGAACTTGTAATGCTACTATTCAGTGGGGCCTTGTTAGATCACATTTCAACCACCATGTGCTGTTTTGAAGGCCATATAAGGAAAGGGACATTACAGTGTTAGAAGGACTTCAGAGAATGATTCAACAAATGGACATTCATAGCTTCATAGGTTTTCACGTGTTTACTAGGCCAATGACCACAAAGCCCTTTTTAAGCCTACCCATGCATCCCAAAACTCTAGCAAGTTCTGATACTCTTGATAAATGTAGCAGGGGTTTGGGAGATGAGACATTTACAAGCAGCTGCCTGGAAGATGAACCATTTACAGGTTGCCTGTGTCCATTAGAGACATAGGTGCCAAACCAGGGATGAACTTCCTATTCCCCATCCATCCAAGTTGCACTTGAACTGGGTTAGGGAAGAACTCTGCTTCACATGGATGGGGACCCTGTTCCATAGATGGGGTAATCTGTAGAATACATACTTGTCTCTCCATCAGGTCCTATTTATATCACAGGCAAGGTTTAAATCTTTAGAATGGGTAATTCTGGTGCTGTTTGTTTTGTGGATATGCAGGAAATCCATCAAAGTGGGGTCTGACAATGCCCTGTATGCCAGACATAGATCTCCCCCTCAAAAGCCTGTAGGAGACGGAATACAGGGATAGGCCCTTGAGGTGGCCTGCATAGGACATCTTACTTACATCCTGTATTCTTTTATTGAGGAACCTCTGTGATCATTTCAATTGTTGAATATGCCTGGTTAGGTGGCATTGTACGCAATGATAGGTCTGATGAATGTCAAATACATTAGAACAATGACTTTCTTGGACTTAGGTGCCATACCTTTGTTTGTAAGTTGCACAACATAGAGTGATTTCCTCATGACTGTAGATACATGATGGTCAGAGGTTAGATTATTGTCTATGTATGTCCCTAAGTCCCTAACTAGTGGGTCAGCTCTAAGGGCCGTGTTGTCAATATGATAATTACCAGGGATGGATAACTTCCCAAAGGATACTATTATTCATTTCTTGGCATTTAGTTTTAGTCCATGGATCGCAAACCAGTTGTTTGTCTGTGTCAGCCCCTCCTGGAGAACATTTGTGTCAGTGTAGAATTCAATAACAGCTCCTAATTTGCAATCATCTGCAAATTTAGTCAGCCTGAGACCACTGACATTGGCTTTGAGTTCAGAGAAGTCTTGTTTGCGTCTTTCGGCTTTTCCCGGTTAGGGGTCGCCACAGCGGAACTCCGGTCTGCTAATGATTGGTAGTGGATTTTTATGTACCGGATTACCAGCCCTGATGCACAACCTTCAATGAAGGCATGCCCTATTCATGTATGCCTCCACACAGAAGATGCTCTAGCTGGGAATCAAACAGGACAACGTCTTGCTGTGAGGAGGAAATACCAAAAAGGTGTGGTCCAAGGACTGAGTGATCCCTGGTAGACTCCACTTGTGACTGGCTTGTTTGTAGAGGTGGACTCCCCAATTCTTACCTCCTGGGTCCTGCCTGTGAGCCAGTTGGCTATCCACTGGGTGACCGGGTGGCATACAAGTTTGTACTTAACCCCTTGAGTTTGTCAGCAATGCCCGAGTGAGGTATTGTGTCAAATGCCTTGGCCAGGTCAAGGTAGGCAGTGTGAACCATTTTCCCTCGTCCATTAATTTGTTACCTTTTCAAAGAAGTCCACCAGGTTGAGTAAGCATGATCTGCCCTTGACAAAATCAAATTGGGTGATGTGATGGAACAAGAAACTTTTAAAGACAGAGCTCTCCTTGCTTAGAACCAGAGAAATATAAACAGGTTGGTGACATGGTACTTTTACACAATATCATGTCAGACATCTTAAATAGTAGGGACAGGAGGAGAAGGGGGCATTGGCAGCTGATTGTAAGGGCTAACTACTCTGTGAATCTCCATGTACTTCTTCAAAGAGAGAGAGAGAAAGATTTATACTTAAAGGATGGACTTTGGGAATGGGCAGTGGAGAGGTAATCCACAGAAGCATTCAAGACAGGTGTCCAGGGATGGAGGACAAGTAAAATGTTACATATACTTAAAGGGAGGCTAAATAGCTTCTTGTTGTCTTCTGCTGCCATGCAAGTAATGTAACTGTACATATTTTTATGTTAAAAATATGAAAACTTTTGTTGTTGGAAGATTCACATTGTAGTTTTGAACATGCTACTCTCCAGACCTCAACCTGAAATGGGCTGAGCTCAGTAAGTACTCCAGCTTACAAAATATAATAAGTAAATAAAATACATAATACTGGGATGGCTTTTTTAATTCTTCCATGTTCCATTCATAAAATAAGACCAGGCTGGACTGGCAAGACCTTCTGGCTCTCAATCCATGCTGTCTTGTGCCTTGGATCTGATAGGAGTCTAGAAATGTCAGCAGTCTTTCCATGAGGATCTTTTCCATTAATTTACATGCCAACAAGATCAGAGTGACAAGAATGTAGTTTCTAGGGTTATCCTGCTATCTCCTTTGTAAAGCAGAACTACTGCAGCCTTCCTCAAATCATTCAGTATATATCCACTGGCTAGGAATTACATACCTCTATCAGATGTTCCCATGATGATGGAAGATAGTTTGAGTTGCAGAACATCATCTCTAGACCCATGTCCTCTCTCAGCCAGTCTAGTTCCTGCTTTCTAGGGCCACTTCCTCTTTTAGATAATAGATTTCCTGCTTCACCCCTAAGAATCTATTGCTTAGTCACTCAGTCAGTATATGCTTCATCCTTCATCCTCTTCCCATTAGTGTATGCTTCGTCCTTCACATTCTTCCTATTTACACTTGAAGTCTTCGCCTTGGTTCCTTTGTGAAGACAGAGATGAATAACTTCTGCTTGCTTCTCTTCCTCTGTTTTGTCTCACGCTCTGCAGATGACCGTCACCTGAGTTTATTATCTTTTTTTCTTGTCTACTGTGTATTGGGTATCATTTCATCTTACTTCAGCCCTTGTTTTAATCCCTTTTTCCACTTTGGCTTTGACTGATTTGCTCACTTGTCCTCCTCTTGGTCTCTATGTACTTGCTAGATCCTTTTCCTCCCTTAGTGTATCCTTGACCACTTTGCTGACCCATTAAGGAGTTCATCCTCCTTTTCCCTTTGCTTTTTTTTTCTTACCCCTATCTCTGTTGTCCATATATGTTATCTCTATGTCTTCTTATACTTCTCTGGCTCTGTCCATTCTCTGTGGTCCCTTAGCTTAGCTCTGTTATTATTATTTTCCCCTACTGGCTTATAATCTACCTCATCTCTAATAATATCCTCGTGTCTTGTGTGACAAGTCACTCTAGCTCCTTAAGTAAACCACATCACTGTGTTGCCATCATTAGATATTGCTGCCCTTACATCCACTTAATAAACCCATTCTTCCCTGCTCAACATTACACCTAAGATCCCGTTGCTCTTAGTACAACCCTGCTTAAGTTGGGCATATCTCTAAGCAGACAATAGTTTTCATCATTTAATTTTGTTTTTCTATTCTGTGTCCAAGGATGCCCCAATATAACTTTTGAAGGTTCAGGTCTATAATCTTTATTCCTCTTCACAGAAAATCAAATTGCCTTGCATTTTCTGTGTTCATATTTGTATTATCTCCTATGACCCTTTGTTCTCCACTTGCCCCCTGATTTCTGCCTTACTGACCTCCACTTTTATACCCCCTTCACTGACTCCCCTTTTCTCTCTGCCCATTCTTCCTGTGCCTCCTTTCTCCCCCCCATTAGTCCATCTCCTACACCATCCCTGTTCCACACATCACCTTCCCTGCCACTAGCTTTTCTTTTTTTTTGATTCCCCAGACGCATCAACTCTCCATTTTCTTCCAGAATAATTATATATACATATAAATTCTGGTTTTATTGTGGAACACAGATTATCACTGACTTTTAACTACTTTTTTTAAATGCTTTACACTTGTAAGTTAATTAATTAATTTCTTTTCAGGTTAATTAACTGGGTTACATTGTTGATTTGGGATTGGATGATACAGAACATATGACTAATATAATTAATTTATTATATAAACTAAACTTTATGGCTGCTCAGGGTTAAAATGCTCTTCCCTATGTTATTTTCCTGTGATTTACTATTAAAGTTCAGCTTTCATGATTTACTCAGGTTTTTAGCATTTTTAGTGAAGGACTAAGTGGCTTTTCAACTCGTGTATTGTTGTTTGCATGAGTTTGCTTCACTATGTTGGCTGTTTTGGATTTACAAGAGCAAGAAAATAAAATACATGTGAATGATAATAGAAAAAAAAGATAGTGGCTAATTAAATGCTGCTTTTACACCATGCAAGGCGAGGCAGCCACAGGATTAAACCCCCAGAAGCATTTTTCTGTCATTGTAAATATTTTTCTTGCACATTTAGCAATGAGTAGGAGGGTAAGTGAAGTGACAGTCTCTGTTACAGACCATAAAAGCAGCAGTTCATTGCAAACCATGCAAAAAAACTGAAAAAGAAAAAAAAGATAGTGGCTAGTGTACTTCTGCTGTTACTGCATATAAGGAGAGTTATTAGTCAACCCCCAGTCAATCCCCACTAATATAATTCATTTTGTTGCATTAATTAGGCAATGAATGGGTCAATTTTGTATAAACTTATTTGCAATCAGAGTATTTGAGGAGAAGGCACCACCCTTGCATGCTGTACTGACAGCCATGCATTAAGTATGATAAAATGTTTTGTTTGTGTCTTTCGGCTTTTCCCGGTTAGGGGTCACCACAGCGGAACTCCGGTCCGCTAATGATTGGTAGTGGATATTTACATACTGGGTTACCAGCCCTGACGCACAACCTTCAACGAAGACATGCCCCATTCACGTATGCCTCCACACAGAAGACGCTCTAGCCGAGAATCGAACAGGACAACGTCTTGCTGTGAGGAGTAAATACCAAAAAGGAGTGGTCCAAGGACTGATTGATTTTCAATCATCTGCAAATTTAGTCAGCCTGAGACCACTGACATTGGCTTTGAGTTCAGAGAAGTCTTGTTTGCGTCTTTCGGCTTTTCCCGGTTAGGGGTCGCCACAGCGGAACTCCGGTCTGCTAATGATTGGTAGTGGATTTTTACGTACCGGGTTACCAGCCCTGACGCACAACCTTCAACAAAGGCAATTAAGTATGATAAAATAAGAAAAAAAAAATTGTTTGTTTGTGTCGTTCAGCTTTTCCCGGTTAGGGGTCGCCACAGCGGAACTCCGGTCCGCTAATGATTGGCAGTTGATTTTTACTACCGGCTTGCCAGGCCTGACGCACAACCTTCAACGAAGGTACGCCCATTCACGCATGTCTCCATGCAGAAGACGCTCTAGCTGAGAATCGAACCGGACAGCATTTTACTGTGAGGCGACAACGCTAACGCAGCACCACATAAAAATAGAAAAAGGACATGTCTATGTTAAAATAATGAATTCCATGAAGGCAGCCAATAAAACTGTACCCATCATACACAGTGATAACAATCCAGATTGCTGTCTTTTTTAATTATGTTGCTTCCCTTGCCAAAGAAATTTAGATTTCCATCTAACATTCTCTTTTTGTGATGTAGCAATTTAGCAGATTATTGTAACAGTTTGCAAGGTGACATTTTGTCAGTGAAAGAAATCAGAATGTTGAAATATTTTGCTTAGAATACATATTATTTCTAAAGGTTTGTTAATTCTTCTGGTTGATTACATGGCATTGAGGATACATTTAAGTGTGACTTGGACAGACCTGGGTGAGGATTGATAGTGGACATCTTAGGGGTTACCGTCATACACTATTGCCTCTTTTGCCTTCTTGAATTACATTCTGGTGAGTGCTTGCAGAGTTGACCTAGGAAGACAAAGTTTGCACTGAAAGTGCTATCCTGAATGAAATGCTTTATAGTGCAAAACTTTATCTTGATTAGCTCTTAAAAGCTTATTTTAAAGGCTCTGTTGGAAATGCTTTAAAACATCAAGTCTGACTGTATTAAGGCTACTTTCTCTTGTTGGCCTCTTTCCATACTGTTGTTGCCTGCAGAAAACAAAGTAAAACTTTGCTGTGATGCCATCTCTACTGTCTTCAACCCTTTTTTTATTTTCCTTTCTCCTTCTAAGTGTTTCATGTGTGTGTGTGTGTGTGTGTGTGTGTGTGTGTGTGTGTGTGTGTGTGTTCTCACAATTGTTTTTGCACCTGTGTGTGCTTGTATATGCATGTGTATGTTTCTGTGAGGGATTCATCGTAGGTCTCCTGTCTAAACAAGTTACTATTTTTGCTATAACAGGAAATTGTTGATATTCCTGCAAGGCCTTCCACAAAAAAAAAAAAAAAAAAATTGGAAGGGAAAAGATCTGGGGGTTAATCTGAAAGGAAATAACTTTATCAATTAAAACAAGTTTACTTGTGGAAATCAGTGCCAAGACTTGTGTAATCATGAAGTTCTGCTCTGCTGTTTGCACTTTATACGAGCCAAATAATTAACAACATATAAAAATACAAAAAGTTAAAGAAATTACACTCTACAGTTTTTTAGAATATACTTGCTAACTGGCTAGAAAAACCTGAAAGAACCATGAAGAAAATACTTAGATCTGCTGAAGGACTCTTCTTTAGTTCTAATTCCTGCAGTCACCATTTATCTATGACAACCAGTTTCAAGATGCTGTAACTGTAGCATGAGAAAATTCCAGCCTTCAGTCAGCTCGATTCTGTAAGATTCTGAGCATAGCTGCGTGAAGGTGCAAAGTTAGGGTATCCCGTTTAAAATATTGTCTAGCAGTGCTTAACTTTATAGATCTGGCACCTTCCAAGCTTCTGTGTTGGGAATCCATGGAGTTCAACTGCGTTTCAGCTTTCAGAAATATTGGCTTCCCAATACTGTATTGCCCAGTGCTGAGGAAGCCATCTATGCTACTCTGCTTCCCCAACGGATAGCTACACAGTCAAATGCATCAGAAGTGACCTTTAAAGCATTTTTGCAGGGGAACTGCTTCTTCTCCCTCAGCCTCTAAATATACCACCTTCAAGGCCATATCATTTTGGAAAACAAAGAAATGAATGTATATGTCTTCTCTCTAAGGTGGTACAACCTTTGTGGTAGTATATTAAGTTATTGGGAGCATGTCTTAAAGTGAACAAGAAAGAAGCACAGCTCCCTGTTAAAACACAGCACGCCAGTTCATTTTATCTATCTGTCTATCTATATATCTATATCTAAATCTAAATCTATATCTAAATCTATCTATCTATTGATATATGTCTCTGTGTGTGTGTCCTGCTTAATTTGGATCTGTAACCAGCCCAGTAGATAGAAAAATGAGCTAACTGGGTTACCTAAGCTGGTCATTGTCTGAAGTTAGAATCTATATTTTTAAGGTGCATCATTTATCATTGTCAGATAAGTATATATGTTGAAAAGAGTGAAGAAATGGAATAACCCATATTCTTCCTTTGTTCTTGTGGGTTTTCTCTTGATATTTCAGATTTTCCAACCTCCTCTGAAAATATTCTTTTATTGACGGCTCTAAATTATTTGTGCATATTACTTTGTTATTCTGGGCTGGTACATGGCTGAAAATACTCAAATACCAGGTTAGGAAATGAATAAATAATATTAAAGTGAAAACTTGTAAACAAAATTGAGAACCCATGAGACTCTGGCAATCTGCTTAAATCTAATCAATCACTGTGGGTAAGTCTGCACTTTACATTTGCTTATAGTACCTCATATTAAGGGTCTACATCTTACTATTGTAGGTTCATTACCACAAACCTTTATTCATCAAATCTTAAACAGTGAATGTTCACTTCTACGAGTGCTCAGTTCAACAAACTACTTTCCCAGTCAAAGTAATAACTTGCACAGCATTTGGACCATCACACAAAGCACAGTATTTTAAACACACCCAGGTAGGGGGGGAGGGTTGCGCACCATACACCCCCTAATGTGGGGGACTGCGACTCCCACAACCCCCTAACTATAGATATCAACCCCAAGATCTCACTACAGTGGGGAAAAGGGCAAATTGTTGATGCTGCGCAAGTCTTTACTTTCCCACAGTAAGTAATTTGTTGAACTGAACATTCACGGAAGTGAATGTTCACTGTTTAAGGTTCAATTAACAAAGGTTCATGGTAATGAACCTTTGATAATATGATACTGACCCCATTTTAAGAAAACAGGAAAACTACGTTATTAAAAAATATTTTAGAAGATGCCAGCCTACCAAAGCAGTGACACTTGACAACCAGTACTGGTTCTATATGAATTCATATTGCGAAGGACAATATGAATGTCATTAATCGTTTGTGCTTTAGAGAAGATTAGTGAAGCCCCCTAGTATCTGGCTCCAATTTATTGTTAAAAGGTACAGAATGCTGCATATAGACTAACAAGAGTCCTTGGAAGCTTTTTACATTTACTGCAAAAAGTACTGATAAACAAAATAACCACTTTTTGATCTAAGAGGGCAAAAAAAGGCTTTCATAATATAGGACACATGGTACTAGTGTACATGGTCCTGCTTCTCTGCAGATCATTGCTAGATTGTATTATGAAAACTGTTTATTCCTACAGTTACCATCTGTCCTTTTTGTGTAGAACAGTGCTGGATAGGAAGTTACATCCTGGGGAGAAAAAATAGCAAATATCCTCATCTTGTAAGAGAATATATTTCATAGGTAGTAGCCCTATTCAGCTGTCACCTATGTGAAGACTGAGGCACTGGAGATCGTGATTTGTAGAGTAAGAAAAATAAACCACATCCATCCATGACAGTAATCTTGGCACATGATGCAGAGGATTAAGCCTATGAGTTGTTAATCACTTTGACCTGGGTTTGATTCTCTTATTCTGCTCTTGTTTACTGAATGACTCTGAACAAGCCACTTAACCAGGCAGCATTCTTGGGTTGTCCTTAAAAGCAGCCACTTTTCCTTAAAATTTTACCCTGGTTACCAAATAAATACATAAAATAAAATAAGATCTATTCACTGGTGGTAATGAGGATGTATAATATGATAAAATCCTTATCATCCCAAAAACTGGAAAATATGTTTTGTATGAAAGAAATGAATGAGTGACAGAACAGGCTGGCGATGGTACTGTGCAACCCCTTACCTCTGTTTAACAGATGTTGCAGTACATGGTTTCCATGAAGCAAACCTTTCACATTCCTTTCATGACCCCAAGTCATTCACTTGACACGTGTCAATATACTTGTTTGGAATTACCTGTTGTGGTCAAAAACCCTAAACTAAAGTTACTTTTTATAGCTTTTTAGGCCATAACTGCAAACTTTAGTAATTTAATTTATTTCATTTTGTGCTGGGAGATTTATTGAGACAAATTAAGTTGTATTTTCTAAATTTTAAAACTGCCACATACATTCTTACATTGTTAATGGTCATTGTGGTGCTTTTCACACAAAAAAATGATAATGATTCCACAAGATCTGCTCTGAACAGCATCTGGTTTACTTACATCTGTAGCAATAAGTTCTTCTGCATCATCAATTGATGGTACAGTGACCTCTCCTTGGGAGATGTAGGCATAGTCATAAGGGTTATTGGTTATCAGCAGCATGTCTGTAAGGCAAAAAGACACCAGTCACTAACAGCCCACATGGTATCTGTTTAGTCTGTTTAATATCAAAGTCTAGACAAGTTTCAAGGTTGAGGAAAGATATACCTAGAAGTTCTGGCTTCTTGTTCGACAAGATCTGGTAAAATATGTGATAGTTTCTCTCCGATTTTAACTGAAAGATCACACGGGACTTCTCTAAAAGGTCTTCAAAACAAGCAAACAAACAAAAATAAATTAAAGCAGTCTGAAAATGCTTTTGATTGATATACCAGACATTCAGACTTATCATTAATAAAGAATAAATCTTACAAGTTTCAATATCGGCTGATGCTAATTTTCCTGTGGCACCAAAATGAATCCGTATAAATTTACCCTGGGAGGCGCAAAAAAAATAAAAAAAAAAAAAGTTAAAAGGAGAAGCATACAGGAACAGAAGTAGATAAAAAAGTACGAACTTTTCATGACATCACTCTACTTACAAAACGGGATGAATTGTCGTTTCTTAAAGTTTTGGCATTTCCAAAAGCTTCCAGAGCTGGGTTAGCCTGAATGATTTGATCTTCCAGGGTGCCCTATGAAAAGGAGAATGAAAGAATATGTATTTTAGAGAGATAGTTTTTCTTAGTCTGTTTTTTTATTTTATTTATTAAGGTTTTGCGTGTCTCAAGCACTGGAGTTTACTATGGATTTTTTACGTATTATCTGTAAAAGCTTAACCATAGTTATTAATACATGTAGCTGCAGTGTTAAGGCATCATGCTTTTTGTTTTTGCACAGTTTATAAACCTAAATCTTTTTCTAATTTATTTTGTATTTACTTTGGTTTTGTTGAGAATTCCAGCCACATTAGGTATGGCCTTATTGTATAAAGGGACTTAGGGTTGGGGAGGAGGAGGGTATTCATACTAACTATGGTTAATTTAGCCATGATATTAGGAATATTCCTCTTCTGTTTGCATGTGCTGCTGTAGCTTCCTATGAAGAGCATAATAGTGGATATTGAGTACCATGCGATGAAGAGTAATTCTAGTTTCATGAATCCAGAGTTAATGGGTGCAGATATATTTGCATTACTGGGTTTTGGACTTTTTATGTATAAACTGCTAGTGTTGTGTACTTTATCAGAATTACATGAGTTGAAGTGTAGCCTTGTCAGAGGTGAGATTGTTAAACAAACTAGAGATAAAGTGCTGAATACCAGAGTGATCAGATTTGCAATGCTCTTTGCAAAAATTACCCGGTTGTCAGTTGCCCAGGAAAGACATTATCGAACTTTAGTGTGGGACAGGAAGCCTGCCACATAAACAAACTTCTCATATACAATGGCTTGAGCATTTGCAGCAGTCTGCCTGAAAGGTTGGGTCTACATTATATCATCGAAACATAGGATCATCGAATGGCAGTTCATTGGAAATGCAATTCAATGAACCCCATACACCCCACTAATTATATATATATATATATATATATATATATATATATATATATATATATATATATATATATATATATATATATATATATATATATATATATATCTATACCAACTCCGAGATTGGTCTAAAGTGGGGAAAGAGCAAATTTTCCAATCCTTACCGTAATGTGATCTCAGTAAGAATGGTTCAATGAATGGCATGTTTGATAAAATACAGTCTGAAATGCTGTTCAATGATCTTTTCTTTCAGTGATGTAATAGGGATCCGTTAGGTTATATACTGGTAGTGTTTGAAGTGTCAATATTAAGATTGTTGATTTTTGGACTTTAGTGTAGAAATTTGCTTCATCTGCATTATTTAATGTCCCAGCCACAGGACAGTTAATGTTTTCGAAACATGGTACTACTACCATTAACTGTTTTCATTTCTGATATGCAGCTTTTGATTCATTTGGGCAAACAGTCCTTTTATAACATCTCATTTGAATATAGTGAAGTTTTTAGACACTGTTTTAATGCAAGCATAGTACAAGAAGGCTACCAGAAGGACAAAAAGTGGTCAGTACAGAAAAGGTGCAAGCTGAAATGGAGTTTGTAGAAGTGAATACAAAGAGTAACAAGGACTTTTTAATTATATAGAAGAAAAAGGAAGGGAGGAATAGACATGGCCATTCTATGATAAGATGACAGGGAATTCAGAGATGACTAGGCAAGAACCAGATTTACAGAATGAATATTTTGATTCATTCTTCAGAAAGGAAAGAAAAAGAAGGGTGCCACATTGAGAGGGAGGCAAGACAGAATAGGTAGAATAGTAGACAGACATCACCATACACAGAGAGGAGACAGAGAGGGAGATTGCTGCACTTAGGGAGGACAATTCTCAAGAATCCACTGGGTTACCTCCCAAACTCCTCAGAATGCTGGTGTTTGTGCTGTAGGAGCAGGAAAAGTCATGGAAAGAATCTTAAGGAGAAAACATCTTGCATTCCTAAAGGAAAACAATCTCCTTGTCAGCACCCAACAATGGTTCATGACAAGAAAGACTATCAATCAAACCTGATCCAGTTTTATGATTGTGCTACTACTGAACTTGGCATGGGAGTATCAGTAGATGCAATTTACCTCACCTTGTTCAATACCTTTGACTTTATTCCACTGATGTTTCTGATAAGAAAACTAGAAGTACTGACTCTAGGATTAAGACAGGGAAACTGGATTGATGTATGTTTTAATGGAAGGCAAAACAGGGTTATGGTGAGAGGAAGGATGCTAGGATTAAGGAAATTGAGTAGTATAGTAATATAGTGGTCAGTTTTCGGTACAGTTCTATTCAATGTGTTTGTCTTAGTCATCTTTGAGGAAATAGGCAATAAGCTCTACCTCTATGCTGATGACTCAAAGATTGGTGCAGGAGCAGAGGATTGTGGGGAAGTCTAAGGGGGATCTGGAAAGCTAAACAAGTGAGCAGAAGGTAGCATTTAAGGATAGTTGTAGAGACCTGCAAACCACATTACTTGGTCTACAACATCCCTGGTGTGAAGCATCAGGAGTGGAAGTAGAACAGATGGCAAGAAAGGGATCAATGGGATGGACTACGAAGAGCAGGATTAGTGGGATGGACTACCAAGATCAGGATCAGTGGCATGGACTACCAAGACCAGGATCAATCAATGGGATGGACTACCAAAATCAGGATCAATGGGCTGGACTACCAAGATCAGGATCAGTGGGATGGAATAACAAGATCAGGATTAATGAGATGGACTACCAAAATCAGGATCAGTGGGATGGACTGCCAAGATCATGATCAATGGGATGGACTACCAAGATCAGGATCAGTGGGATGGACTACCAAGATCAGGATCAGTGGGATGGACTACCAAGATCAGGATCAATGGGATCGACTACCAAGATCAGGATCAGTGGGATGGACTACCATGATCAGGATCAGTGGGATGGACTACCATGATCAGGATCAGTGGGATGGACTACCAAGAGCAGGCTCAGTGGGAGGGACTGCCGAGATCAGTGTGTCAGAGGACAGCAGCAGCAGCAGGAAACAGATTGCAGGAGTCTATATTCAGGGAGATAGACACCAGAAATAAATAGATAATACTTCTATTCCTTAGGGCCCTAGACATACCACACTAAATACTGTATGCAATTGTAGACATCATACAAGGAGAGGGACAGAAAGCTGCTGGAAGGAGTCAAAAGAGAGAGAAAAAAAAACCCACCAGAAAGATGTGTGTGGGATAGAGGGGAACTCTATGAATAATGTCTAGAGCAGGTAAACAAGGGACCGAAGGTGGCATTCAAGAAGGCATGAGAAACAAAGGCAAAGGATAAAGGGGAAGTCATGGATGGAGTGGATATTGAATATTAAATGCTTTTAAAGGCAAGCTAGATAGCTTTAATCTTGCCTTCTGCCATAAAGCTAATCTAATTTAATGTAACTGCATCTCAGAAAGTCTTTGGGTGAATAGTGTGATAATGTTTAGTAACATTTATCAGAGTGTTGTGCTTTTTACAGTTGCAGATAGTCATATTTTCTGCTGAGGAAAATACAATTGTATTACAGAAATATAATGCGCAGTTCTTGAGCTTAAAATAAAGATGATTCTTTAAGACTGTAGGATTTAGAGTAGGGATGGTTTGTGGATTTAAAAGTCAAAGTGAAAAGATTTTGCAGTTATATAATGTTACAGGATCAACATCATTTCAAAAACATTTCTCATCATTTACAGTGTTCTCATTTTATGGGTAAGTAGGTTACCTTATATCTTCTTTGTTTCATCCTATCCATAGCTGACCAACGGCTGTCACTAGCTTCTCTTCTCATTCACAGGGTCTAACAGACCTGACTTAGCCTCCCCTGGGCTCAACTTAACCCACAACCAGGGTTAGTTAGGACATTGAAGACTCTGTTACTGTATCATGTTGCTACTGGCGAGTGTGTCCAAACCCCTCTTACACTTCGGTAACCCCGCAAGCTCCACTTCAGCACTGCATTGGTAGGTGCATGCTTAACCTCCAACTTGGTGGATCATCACTTATGCAACATGGAGCCCACTATGCTGCTTACTGCAATGAACCTAAGCTACCTCCTTCCCTCACTGGATGCTGACTGCCATCTTTCCCCTGAATCCTCTCCAGTGCCATGCCACTAACTAAACAGGTAGTTTATGCTTTCTTGTTTGAAATTCAGATGTGGGCTCTGTGGGGGAAAAGCAACATTCTGAATTCAACTGTATTGCAGCATTTTCTAAATGCAACCTGACGGGGCATTTTTGGTTTGACTGTTCTTTGTCCACGTGTGTGTGTGTGTGTGTGTGTGTGTGTGTGTGTGTGTGTGTGTGTGTGTGTGTGTGTGTGTGTGTGTGTGTGTGTAGGGGGTATACTGTGGGTATGAGAGCTGTTTAGATTTATTTACAGATGGTCCAAAAAATGAACTTATTAATCTGCCTCGGAGGGAGTCTACTGTAGTTTCTGAAGAACAGGTTGAGGGTTCTAGAGAAGAAGTTGGTGGTTAAAGTCAAGATCATGAAAGATCAAAATAGAGTATGAATCTGAGATGGTGCAAAGAGAAGCAGAGGAAAGGTGTGGTGAGGAAGTGTAGCAGGAAGATTAAGAAGTAAAATGGTCAGGAAAATTTATAGTGAGTAATGTCAGTTGATAAATGGAGAATTTTGGTATTATATTTAATAATACGAGATTGTTGATGAGTAGACATTGCATTGTACTGTCTTTTAAACTGTAAATGGAAATGTTATTTCTCTTCAGGATGTCAAATATATTTTTGCTGTAGATATGTATAGTAATTTGGAAGAAGTATTTATTCATGGTCCTTTGGGTAAGAACCATGTTCTTTGGTTGCTCTGCTGGTTTGGAAAGGGAGTTATATTGGGATACTGGATGTCATTAAAAATTAGGTAGGGAGATGTCTTGAGAAGTTTTGCATCATTGCTAAGCAAGTCTGGGTCATTTATGATACTTTTCAAGTTCATGGGTTCATTTATGGGTGTATACGATACCTCACTCCTTGCTTAATTTGTGTATGGATCATGAATTTTAACTGTGTTTGGGGAGCAAAGGAGACAATGAAAGACTGGGAATAGATACTTAGAAATTAAAGAAAACTATTATAATTTCTGGTTTACCATGGTAGTGGTGCTGCGGTAGCATTGTCGCCTCACAGTAAGATGCTGTCTGGTTCGATTCTCAGCTAGAGCGTCTTCTGCGTGGAGACATGCATGAATGGGTGTGCCTTCATTGAAGGTTGTGCATCAGGGCTGGTAACTCGGCACGTAAAAATCAACTACCAATCATTAGCGGAACGGAGCTCCAATGTGGCGACCCCTAACCGGGAAAAAGCCGAAAGGCACAACAACAACAACATTATAATTTTTGGTTTTAGACATGTAGATAACATACCACCTGTTATATGAAAGGGAAAAGGGAATGATAAGTTATTATATTTTACATACATCATACATCAGCATCATGTTTTTGCAAGGATGGCTGCTCAGAGGTTTTGTCTTTTGATTACATGGTGATTTTTGTAGTATTTGATGAGGTAAATGGAGGAGTATGAAAAAGCAAGGCTCTTTGTTCTTTGGATGGGAACATTTTAAGAAATGTAATAGTCAGGAAGGGTATCTCTGTATTATCTGAAGAACATATAAACATGAATGAATAAATCCTGCACAGAAATGTGGACTGTATTTAGGATGAAGCAGAAATTAGGATATAAGAGAGGCATTTAGTTGAGGAGATTACAGGCTAAAGGAAAGTATAGTACAGGCATAGAATGGATGATTGCTTTAGAGGCCAGTGATAGGAGACTGTATACTTTGAAAAGCATTTTCCATAAAAATAATGAGAAAAGGAGAATTTGGTTCTGCTGGCAGCTGTATGCCTGAGGTGGTGGGGAGGTGGTAGAGAGGAGGTTGGATTTCCTGTATTAGGAAGAGAACTTATTATGGACGGGGGACAGATAAGTGGGTTGAAGAGTGATAGGGACAGGACTTTAAGGGTGTTAAGAGGGGATTTTCAGTTTGGTAATATGTATTCAAGGGGATGTCTTTTAAAAGGGGATGTTTATAGGAGCTGAGAAGTTAAGTTTTGAGGGTGTATTACTGAATTTGTGCAGAGCAGAATTATTTTAGCAGAGTTAAAGGTTGTCTTGGAGAAAGTTAGGAAAAATTCCAATTCAGTTCTAGACAAGGTTGGCATTTTTATCTCTCTCACTCTCTCTCTTTTTGAATAAATCGCTAATGGAAGAAAATATGTCCAAGCTTTTTGTATTATTTAGCAATGAAGAAGGTTGCTAGTAGGTTGAGGGTAAAAGCTGATTTTTTGAAGAATTTTGAGCTAGCAATTAGAGATAAGAGGAATTAAATTTTTTCTTTTTATACTTTATTGGGCTGTTTGAAGATTGAACTGATGCATATATTTTTCTAAGCTATTTGAAGAAATAGTTGAAATTCTAAAAAAAGACACCCCACAATGTGGCATAGAGGGATAAAGCACTGAATATGACCAAAATGATTTCAGTTTGATTAGCTGCTAAGGTATTGAAGGGGGTGGGGAGGGTGGGAGTGAACAATTAATACTGGCTCACCCATTCTGGAGGGAGGTGATATGTCCCATAGCACTGCTGACCAAAACAAGAATGTTAGGACTGCAGGAACAGCTACTGGGTCATGGTAGGCATGTGCTGGATGTGAGCCAGGAGTTGTACACATGTGGAAAAGCATGCATAGGACTTCTAACAGCAACACTGTTTAAGAAGCTGATAGGCTGCTGCTTGGAGGCCAGGGGTTACTTAGGAGGGACAGCTTGTATGAACATGGTAGTAGCTATGCCCTAACACATAAGTCTCATCTCTAAGGAGGACAAATTAACTCATAAATCTCCTGTCCTGACCAGGGAATTAATAGGCTACAGAGCTCTCACTGTGGTTATAGAATTAATTCAATATAGCTCACACCCTACAGGGGTAACAATTGGGATAATTGAGTGCAGGGAGGAGTATGATGATCGTGTGGAGGAATGAAACTACAATTAAATTGGGCATTTTATATAACCACAAGGTCAGAGGGTAAGGAATGTTCATTCAGTCTCATTCAGACAATTATTTATTTTATTTATCCTTTTGTTGACTGTTAGTTCCACTTGGTTAGTGGCTATTTTTTTCAGTGGAGACCCAAGGTGGTATTTATACTACTAGGGGAAATTTGGCCAGGTCATCAGGGAATCATTTCCTAGACAACAAACGATGATGGAGGAGGATAGCCTGGATATTGCAGAAAGTAAGCAATATTTTTTGAGAAATGATCTGCATTACATGCATACAATAGAAAAACACCTTTGAGGAAAAAGGAGATCAGTGATATGCAGAAGAAATGGAATGAGAGGTATTTGAGAATTTTGCAAAATTTAATTTGGTGCCTTAGTGGAAGAGTTTTAGAGACAGGCATTTGCAGATCCACTCTGGGTGAATCATCACTTAGGCAGAGTATAGACACAAAGATTTATAGTGACATTTTAGGTTGTTTGAAAAGTATGAATCTTGTAACTGAGATTTATTGTGGAGGACTGCTCATCAGAAGATTAAATTTAAAGCAGATAAGTGTTATTAAGGAGTAGATGAGAGATGTTTATTTGAGGGTTGCAAGGGATGAGGTAAAATGAAATATAAATGGTTAAAAGAGTTTTGGACTAGGTTTGCTACAGAATTTTGGGTGGAGGTTGGCATAATGGTTAAGGTGTTTACCTTACAAACACAAGGTACAGGGTTTGATTCTCATATAGAGTAATTGGCTAGGCTTAAAATGGCCCACAAAGGCGGTTAACCTAGTACTAATCTATGAATTTATGCAGAATTTAGCATCAGTAATTATACAACATTTAGTTTATCAGTATTATATAGGGAGATCAGAAATATATGTTAGACATATAGATATTGTAGCTGTGATATTTACATGCAAATTATAGTGGGGTAGGTGTGTATTTCAATACAAAGATTGGGATCTGGAGAGTGCAAAGGGTAGTGATAGCAGTTTTTCAGCAAGGAAGTCTTTTTATTTTGCTGATTGCATATTATGCACTGTTTTCATTATGTAGAAAAGCTTTTTATTTTGTGGTTTTATTTGTATATTTGTCTACATACTGATTTATATATTTACTTGTACAGTTAGTAGGAGTGTTTTTGATTCAACTTAATAAAGTCCCCCTGCATTTCCCATTAGGGCATTATAGAATACCCATTCAGTTTAGGCAGAAGAAATGGTTTTGCTGATTGCATGTTATGCACTGTTTTCATTATGTAGAAAAGCTTTTTATTTTGTGGTTTTATTTGTGTAATTGTCTACATACTGATTTATATATTTACTTGTACAGTTAGTAGGAGTGTTTTTGATTCAACTTAATAAAGTCCCCCTGCATTTATATTATATATTTATATTATAGAATACCCATTCAGTTTAGGCAGAAGAAATAGAGGCTGCAGCTGGAGCTATATAACTAACTCTGTAATGATAATTATGGATTTGGACAATGGAGGGTTTGATTGAAAATGTTTTATTATAAATGCTGGATGATCGATGATAAGTTCTTCAAATAAAGGTACTGTGAAGTGAATTGGGAGAAGAGGAGTGGCATGAAACTAGTTAAGATGGCTAGAAAAGGAGTGGCATGAAACTAGTTAAGATGGGTAGAAAAGGAGTGGTATGAAACTAGTTAAGATTGCTAGAAAAGGAGTGGCATGAAACTAGTTAAGATGGGTAGAAAAGGAGTGGCATGAAACTAGTTAAGATGGGTAGAAAAGGGGTGGCATGAAACTAGTTAAAATGGGTAGAAAAGGAGTGGCATGAAACTAGTTAAGATGGCTAGAAAAGGAGTGGCATGAAACTAGTTAAGATGGGTAGAAAAGAAGTGGTATGAAACTACTTAAGTTTGCTAGAAAAGGAGTGGCATGAAACTAGTTAAGATGGGTAGAAAAGGAGTGACATGAAACTAGTTAAGATGGGTAGAAGAGGAGTGGCATGAAACTAGTTAAGATTGCTAGAAAAGGAGTGGCATGAAACTAGTTAAGATGGGTAGAAAAGGAGTGGCATGAAACTAGTTAAGATGGGTAGAAAAGGAGTGGCATGAAACTAGTTAATATGGGTAGAAAAGGAGTGGCATGAAATTAGTTAAGATGGGTAGAAAAGGAGTGGCATGAAACTAGTTAAGATGGGTAGAAAAGGAGTGGCATGAAACTAGTTAAGATGGGTAGAAAAGGAGTGGCATGAAACTAGTTAAGATGGGTAGAAAAGGAGTGGCATGAAACTAGCTAAGAAATGCTGAGTAGATAAAAAGAATGAAATGCTGATATTGTAGATAATCAGGTGGCAACCAAATGGATTTAGCAGTGATGAAGAAATGGATGTAATGAAAAGAGAGGCAGTACAAGCAATTTAATGAGCTGTAGAAAAGGGAGACAGTGGGCTAAGTCACAGTGAAAGATGCTGCTTAAAATGTGGTTGGGCAAAACAATTAGCATGCTTCCTTTAAAAGAACAAGGAGACAACAATAACAGATGTTTCTCTTGTGACTTTATTCTGAAGATAGATATCCATTTTTAATCCATTTAGCCAGATAACATGTTTATGACTTGACTTTCAAGAACTCAGTCAATAAAGATAATACAAAAATAATGTATTGCTAAAGCTGAAAGTAAACAACAGCCTGCCACATAGGATGATATTATTACTAAGCTGATCGTGCAAAGATCATGAAAATTAGCTTAGGAATTAACAATTTATATTTTAAGTGTAATAGATACTGTGGATGCCTTAAAAGATGTATATGAAAATATTTTTTGAAATTAAAAGAACTTTGAACTTAACAGGAAATATTGTCCAAAGGTTGGAAAATAACAATTTGGATGGATTTAGAACAATGTGTAGTAAGCTATGATTTACTAATGAATTATTTATGAATCAGAATAGATGAGTTTTATTATATAGATGACAACAAAAGAGCAAAAGACCACTCTTTTGCAGAGGGGGACAACAGTACAACAAATATAAC
The DNA here is from genome assembly GCF_019279795.1 of Protopterus annectens. Classification (NCBI taxonomy): domain Eukaryota; kingdom Metazoa; phylum Chordata; order Ceratodontiformes; family Protopteridae; genus Protopterus; species Protopterus annectens. The sequence goes on from NC_056750.1 coordinate 701,065,408, forward strand.
AACACAAGTTGTGATATCTGAGGGGAACATAATTATAACAGAAATAGTGTTACAAAATGTAGTAAATATGGATGTGCTATACATTTTTGATTTGACTATATAATGGAGAATGCAAATAAAGAGAATGGAGATGAATTAGTTGAAGTATTGCAGAAGGAAGCAAAAAACAGAACAATGAATGACAGGTCAAAGAAAATGATATGGATGAATGATACAAGGAAGTATTTGTAAAACCTGTAAATGAACGGATGAAGAGTGTTAGAAAAGAAATGAGTGAGACTGACATGAGGAATAGGTATGAACATTAGACACATAAAGAAAATGATATTTGCTGTGTGGAAAACATGGAAAGTCATTGTAATGTATGTTTCCACACAAGAAAAACAGAGTTGTATGGCTTGTTACATGCTTATGCAGCTATAAATGCTGAAAGTACCTGGATGACTGATTTTAAACTGTAATACTGGAGACAATTTAAGAAAACAAAATTGCAGTGTGATATAAAGAGAGGTATAGAAATATTAGGGTTGATGGTTAAAGTTTTGGATATATGACAAGGTTTTACACAGGATCATAGGAGATTGCTAGGCTAACGACCTAGAGGTCATTTTAAGCCTAGCCATTTCATCCCAATGTAATACCATAGAAATGTTTGTCATTACCCACAATTGCATTTAGTGATGACTGCCTATGTCCAGGAGGGATGTGGGTGCTATCCCCAGTAAGAATTTATGGTGCCTCATCCACTCATCCAGGTTCCTCTTGAACATTGTCAGAGAGGTGCTCTGTTTCACATGAATTGGTAGCTGTTCCAAAGATGTGGCAGTTGCTGGGAGATAAACCTGTCCCTACAACATGTCTTATTTAAGTTGCAGGCCATATTTAGGTCCCTGGAATGGGAAGCCCTAGTCCTGTTTGATTTACAGATGTGCAGCAAGTTCATTAGGTTTGGGTCTTGGATTGCTCTGTAGGCCAGACATAAGTCACCCCTAAGAAGTCTATACAACACAGAGTATAGTGACAGGGAGATTAGTCAGTCCATGTAAGGCACATGCTGGAGCCCCTTGATCTTCTTTGTTAGAAATCTCTGAGGTTTCTCCAATTGCTGCAGGTGCTTTGTACTGTACATGCCAAACAGGGGCATTATACTCGATTATGGATGCAGAGTATAGAGGGGATATAACCTCTTTTGCTCTCAAGCCGATCCCTTTACTAATCAAGTGTGCTACATAGAAAGCCTTCCTTACAACAGTAGACACATAGCAGGTCATAGTTAAGGTCACAGTCAACTTATGATTCCAGGTCCCTTACTACTTCATGGGCAGTTAGGGTATTGTTGTTAATTTGATAGTGTGAAGGGACATTGTGCTGAAGGGAATGATGATGCATTTCTTTGCATTTAGTTTGAGACCATGACTAATACATCAGTTGTTGGTCTGTGTGAGACCCTCCTGGAGTATATTGACATCATCTGGGGATTCATTCATTGCACCTAGTTTGCAGTCATCTGCAAACTTGGTCAGCCACAGCCCCTCAGTTTTGACCTGAACTTTGGAGAAGTAATATAAAACAGTGGAGGGCCCGTCACTGACCCCTATGGTACACCGCTGTTAACAGGTCTGCTGGCTGATGTGGAGTCACCCACTTTGACAGTGTGTATTTGGTTTGTGAGCCAGTTGGTAACTCCTCTTACAACGAAGGGGTTTACATTGAGTTTGCTAACCTTATCAGTAATACCTGAATGTGGGATTCTGTCAAAAGCCTTTGTCAAGTATGCTGTATGCACAGATTTGCCCTCATCAGTGGCCCTGGTCACATATTCAAAGAAATCCACTGGATTTGATAGGTAGGATCTGCCCTTGAAGAAGCCAAATTGGGAAGGATACAGGGTTTGGGGGTCACCTATGTCTTTATGTATGAGGCCTATAATAGTATGTTCCATTGCCTTACATATGAGGCTGGTCAGGCTTATGGGTCTTTATCTCCCCAAGTCTATTGCTAGACCACCTTTGTGAAGGGGAATAACTGTTGCTGTTCTCCATTCCGCAGGAACAAAGCCTGTGCTTAGGCTATGATTGAAAAGAGTAATTAATGGTGATGCTAGTTCATGTTTTAGCCTGTTTACAAGACAGCCTGGGATGTCATCTGGTCCCATAGAGGCTGTGTTTTTCTGCCTTGGACAACATAAAAGGGGTACGTTTGGAAAATAAAATAAATTATATGTGGCAAAGTGAGTAGTCTGCCTGTCCTCCCTGTAATCGCGTGGGTTTCCTCCGGGTGCTCTGGTTTCCTCCCACATCCCAAAGACGTGCAGTAGGTCGATTGGACACTCTAAATTGGTCCTAGGTGTGAGTGTATGCATGTGTGTGCCTTCTGTGGAAGGTTGGGTGCCGGGCTGGCAACTCAACATCGTAAAACTCCACTGCCTATCATGAGTGGACAGATGATCTACTGTGGCGACCCGTAACCAGGAAAAGCCGAAAGAAAGAAAGAAATATGTAGGAAAGTAAGTGTCTTATGGAAATAGACAGAGGAGAATGGGCAACTAATTTCTCTAATCTTAAGTTAATTTGGGGTGTATTCTAATACCCAAGTTCTACAGTAAGGGCTATACAAATCCTTTGTATATTAATCATGGGCTTATCCTTAACACCAATACATGCAGCATAGATTCCATCAGTAGATCTAACATCAGTAGTGATTATCCATTTGTTAACGTTCCACTTAAATTTGACACACTCATCAGAGAATTGGCTACATATGTTGATAAGACATTCTTCTTTGACCACAATGTCTCTGTGATGATTAGAAAATACTTCAACCTGCGCAGTTGGTATCATTTCCTCAAAGTCCAAAAAAGTTATAAACCCTATTAATTCATTCCTTAATGGGGCCTTCATTGAATATAATGCACCCTTCAACATTTACCTCATTAAGCATCTAAACCAGCTTGTGAGACCTCAATATTTCATCACCAAAAACCTTAGGTCTCAGTTCCCTTAGTTACTCTGAAAGACTAAAAGCTCTGTCACCCTACTAATTGTCATACGGACTCCCGAGAAGTCATCTTAACTTAGCTTATTCTGGATGACTGGATGAGTGATCATAAATTTTAACCAGGAATATGTGGATAAAGTCTAATTAATGGAGGGGGCACTGCTAGTTTCCCACCATTTATGGGTGATGTGGTACAGCTACTTGATGGTCAATGTTGGTGATTAGCTTAGTAAAAACATATAAACCTATAAAAGGCTATGAAATTAGGATATATAAAAGTATCAAGGAGTTATATAAAGAGTGTAGAGAAATGAAAGTAATGCTAAAAGAATCATGGGATGAACACTGGCAGACGACAGTTCTGTACAATGGACAGAATAGTAGAGAGATTTTTAAGGAAAGACTACATCTGGAATACAAGTTGAGTGAAAAAATTCATAAAAGGAGGAGAAACAAGGAGTAAGGTATTGATGGAATAATTGTACAGTCCTTTGGAAAATAATGGACAATTTATTTGAAATTAAAATACTGAGATACAACAGACAAAAATGAAGGCATAGATGAGACATCCATAGAAGAAGGAGAAGGTATCACCTCTGTTAACTTTGTGTAGTACTTAGAAGGAAAGTGAAATGTAGGATATAAAGACTGAAGTAAGGAATTTTAGAATTTGCCAAGAAATGATTGTTAAAGTAGCAGAACTGTATCTGAAAAGGATTTATAAAGAAAAGAGTTGAGAGAGGGTACAGGGTAGAATGTGAATGGACTGAAGACAGATAAAGGACTACTGTTAGTGATGATCACGTTAGAGGTGCTGGAAGGAATTTTGAAGATGGTTAAGGAAAGTGGTGTCCCAAAAGTGGGTGAGAGAGATTGTAGGTTTTTATAGAGTTAACGAAAAAAAAATATATATTTTTTTCAGAAGTGTTTAATGAAGTTTAAGAGCAGAATTCTGGGTTAATAAAATATGGCATAGTATTCTTAGATTTTTGTAGATGAAATATGAAAATATATGTTTAAGTAATTTGAGACCAATGGTTTTAATCAATACAGACTAGAAGTTGTTAATGAATAACTGCAGGTTAAGATGAATAAAGTAATGTGTTATATTCTGGAGAAAGAAGTGTTTGGCTGTGTTAAAGGACAGGATGAAAAGATGTTAGACAAGTTTTGTTAAATATTGTTTGAATGTGAATATGAATAACTACCAGACAAAATTCGGGAAGCACTTTTCAGAAATAAAATAGATTTAGGGCTGGATTCAATAAAGCCTACACTAAGTGTACACTGTTCTGAGGAACAGACAAACACAGACATAACACACACCTTCTTCCTCCTAATTTTAGTTTTCCTACTGATATTTTTGCTGCTTTAAATATTGACAGGGATTCATAAAGGTTACCACAAAGTGTAGACTACATGAACACTTAGCTTAATCCTTCTGAGTGACTAGAAAACACAAAAATGAGAATAATTTTATTGAATACATATTCAGTCTTGTTGGAATGTTAATGTTAATAATAGATATGTATCAAGAGTCCATAGGAAGGACTTGTATTGTAATTCTTTTTTACACTTTAAAAGTGCACGCCCCTATTCACATAAAAAAGGTACATTGAAAGGTCAATTTGATAGGGGTAGCAGAATGACCTCAGATGACCAGGATTTTATTAAAGAAGGTGATTTGTTGAAATTAATGTTTATGGAGAGGGGTTATCCAGAAAATTTGATTAATGAAATACACGTAGAGGTCATTCTTAATAGATCTATTAAGTTTGCCCCCATCCTTGATAAGGAGGATGTGGTGAGTGGGACTAATACACCTAATAATGAGGCCACAAAGGAGTTTAATAATCATTAAATTTTGAATTATAGTGGTGATGCCAACCTTATTAAAAAAATTGTGAAAGAAGAATGGGATAGGTTGTCAAAGATTAGTGACTTAAATCTAAAGTTTGATGAACCTTTGAGATTTGTGTTTAAAAGTGGCAGATGTATTAAAAACATTTTAGAGAACAGAAGTTTTTATACTGAAAAGAAGAAGGTAGGAACATTTAAATGCGGTGCCTCCCCACAATGTCCATATATCTCCAGAAATGTCTGAGATATATTTCTCCAGCAGGAAGAAATTTATTAGATCTACATCTTACTCTAACTGTGGCTCCAAAGGATAGGTTTATGTAGCCCTATGTGGGGAATGTGAATGTTTCTATATAGGAAAAACGGAAAGAAGCTTAAAGAGAAGCACACCTATGATATTAGGAAATAAAGTAGTAGGAATGCACTTTTTAAACACACTGAGACATGCAGAGGAGCCTCTTTTACATTTTTGTGATAGAAGAAGTTAAATTGGACATTAGAGGGAGTACATGGGAAACCAAATTGGAGTATAGGGAGTTGTACTGGCAACTGGTTTTAGAATCTAACAAATGGCCAGGACTGAATGATATGGTATCCCTAGCACCTGTTTTGAAGCTTAAGGCAGCAAAATTGTGATAGGAATTTTCAGGTATATATCATAACCGCAAAAGCAAATAATGCCCAACGGCATTACATCGAACACAAAACCGCAAATGCTCACAATAGTGAAGCCTCGGAACATCGAATTCTTACCCAGGGCAAGAATTCTGTGGGCTGTTCCACAGCTTCACTGTTTCCGCCACTGTGGTGCGATCTCAGAGTTGGTATATTTAAGTAGGGATGGGGGGGGGCGAAGACCCCCACATTAGGCATATGTTTTTGGTGTGCTTGTGTTTCTTGGAACAGCAAATTTTTTTCCCAGGGAAAAAATTCGCTGTTCTGAGATTTCGATTATATCACATTTAGAACTTCCAAGTTCGAGCTTATGGTGTTCTAAATTTTGAAAGTTCGATAATGTGATATAGACCCAAATTTTAAGTATATATTTTTTAAGAATCATAAATTCCTTTTTTAAGAATCATAAAATCCATTTTTAAATACCATTTCATATACATTTTAATATTTTTAATAATATGTGAGCACATTCCCTTTGATTCACATCTGAATTTTAAATAAATTTTAAGCAGTGGTTATATTCACATTTCATATGCTTTGTTTAGGGTAATAGGAGACCTGCTACTGTTATATATGTGAAATTTGTTCAAAAGTTTTAAAAAACGTTTAAAGTTTTTAGTATAAAATGACTAATTGATGTAGATTTAGGGTTGGGGGGGTTTAATTTTACATTTTCTAAGGTTTCAGATATGCTGGCAATGATATGAAATTGAGCCACTAGATGTCACTAACACACTTCTTATATATCAGTATTTTAATACATTAACATTTTAATATGTTAACATTTTTTAATAGTGTTTTTATTAAGGGATATATTATTTGAGTGGAATTTATACATCTACATTTCTATTTGTATGTTTAATATATGTTTCCTTAGGACATGTAAAAGTTTATTATAAGTATATGTTTGCTTTCAGGAATATTTATTGTAATATTCTGATACTGCAATAGTTAAGATAGGTTAATTGATTAATTTTATGTAATTCAATTTATTGATAGGGGTATATATACATGTTTTAGGGCAATGCTTGTGTATATCTGAGGAAGATGTGGACGAAAACGTACTGCTTAGTGTTGTAGTCAGCTTTAGAGTGGTGAATTGTGCTTATTACCTGTCAATAAATGTGTTTTCATGGAAATGGCTATCCAGGTGCTTTTTTTCTATTTGTTTGGTGACTTTTAGCGCCTTTTCCTCCTTTTGGTTTGGATTTGTCCTGATTGTTGTGTTGTAAAAAAATCACCCGTAGTCTTTTATTACATGGTATTGAATTGAACTCATGTTCATACGTGTAAACCCCCTTAACAGTAGTAGCTGTCCCTTATGCATTACTCGTGTTATGCATTTCTGATAGGGGCATGTTGACAAAAAAAAAAAAAAAAATCCATGTGATTTTAAGAGTATATATGATTGGCTGTAAATATTTAAACATTGTGAAGGTAATGAGATGTGTATTTGCATTGAGAAAGAGTTTTGTAACTTGAAAGCATTGCTGTGTTTTATTATTTTACTCATTAAAGTAGTGTTTGACATTGAGCTCCTGTTGTTTTTTCTTGGATATATTAGTTACTGAAAACAAAGCAGTTGGAGTGTTATAGCCCATAATAAGAAAGCTTTAAGGTTTATCAATCTGTAATGTATGAGGGAACTGACATATAAACTAGGTTTTCAAGAATTTTGTCTATGAGTCCATAACATTAAGGTGACGAATGAGAATTAGATTTGGGGAGAGGAATGATTTAGGCTAATTGTCAGTCTGTTAGGACAGAGCCTGTAGTAAGAAATGAGTTGTATAAACATGATAGCTGTTTAGAAATATGGAATTCCCCTTTTGCTTAGGATATAGATCCAAATTGTAGAATTCTTTAATTTAGCAAGTGAGTACAAATGGTCCTTGCTGACAGTTTTAAAGTGAAATTTAGGAAAGTCTCCCTGATGGTTAAAATCAACTGTCTGAGAGCAAAGGAGGTGTGGAGGAAGGGATGAAGACTTAGCTAGATTAGTAATGGAGTTTTTAAACAGGTTATTTATCGTTATCATCCTAGTCTTCAGGTTTGAGGCATTGTTTCCAGCAATACTAAAAATGCATAACCAAAATATGTAAACTATAATCCCTTTCTAAATGTTTCATATGGGACTGGTTAGGTCACATACTGGATTTGCTATGAACTGATGGTGCAGTGTAGCAGAAAATTCTGGGGATTGACCCTTTGCTAGCCATACAACAGTGGTTACCCTATTCAGTCATCCTTTCATTGCAAACCTTTCCTGCCCTTGCATCAGCCAAAGTCTGTGAGCAGTAGACCCTTCCCTAGCATGGCAGAATGCACAGCCCCTAACCCAGTATGAGCAACCCACTGGCAGTCAAAGTCTCAGGACAACTACAGCCATCCAGTCAGCAAATGGATCATCATACTTTGCCTCAAGTCAACATCTTTATGTCATGCTGACTTCCCTTCATCCTCTCCTGTATTTGGTACATCAGCAATCATTCTGTTCATGCTACTATCTCATCTCTGCAATGTTTGTTCTGTGTCTGTTCCCTTTTCAAACCCAGCTTGTTATTGATTCCTGTCTACACTTTTTCAAACTTCCCCCTTACAGACCTCCCCCTATACAGGCATATATTGAGCACTTGCCCAATTAGTGTAGAACACTATAAATTGACTCTTGTGAATGGTAGAGTAATTCAATGATCACAGCCAGATCTATAGCTCTAACCAACTTGCCTTTGTGTCACCTGATGAAGTTATGCTGCACAGTCACTATGCTAATAAGGTACATAATGGTTATGTTCATGAACTGCACCTCATTCTCTATTTAGCATGACATCCCATCCTGCTGTGTACATACCCAGCCTTCAAGAAAACTGTTCTTTTGAGCATTTCTGCACAATATTCTGTCATTATTTTCTGATATTGCCCCAATAGTTCTTTACAATAGAAAGAAGATTCACATTTCCTAAGGCAGCCACTATGCAGGTGTGCTGTACGGTATTTATTCTATGCTGATGTTTCTTAATCCTCCATTTCCTCAGCTAAAAAAAAAACAGCACAAACATCACTCTGTATTAATAAATGTGTGCATTTTAACATTTTAGCAGACTAAAATAGACAAGACAAAGAACAATTTTCATTTGGTGTTCATGGGATACCAAATAAACATTAAATAATGAGACACAAACAAGGAAAGACATAAAAGCAAGTATGAAATTCCAAGATAAATTTGAGAAATAATTCCTGTTTACAGAGCAGATTAGCAAGAAATAAGTGTATAGCAAAATAAAGTCCTAAACTAGTCCTTGGTACCTGTGTGAGTACTTGCGTGCGTGTGTGTGTGTGTGTGTATGTGTTTGTGTTTGTATGCTTTTGTGTTTAAATCTGTGTGTGCATGTATACATGTGTTTATCGGTGTGTGTCTGGGTCTGTGTATTTGTTTGGGTATGTGTATATGTATACAAGAAAGTGTTGTGTGTGTGTGCGTGCATGTGTGTGTGTGTGTGTGTGTGTGTGTGTGTGTGTGTGTGTGTGTGTGTGTGTGTGTGCGCGCGTATGCATGCATGTTCTCTGACATACCATCATCTCCATCACAGACTGGTACCGTCCTTCTACCCATTGTTGCCAGGATAGTCTTTAGCAGCCTACGAACCTGAGCTAATAAAATAGGTACAGAAAATTGGTGGTTGGATGGAGGGAGGGAATGATAGAGGGAAGGAATATAATAATAATAATATCAACAAAATAATGAGGTGGTATTTAACATGGGCGGCCATGGTGGTGCAGTGGTTAGCATTGCCGCCACACAGCAAGAGATTCTCCGGTTTGATCCCTGGCTAGGGTGCCTTCTGTGTGGAGTCTGCATGTCCTCCCTGTGGTCGCATGGGTTTCCTCTGGTTGCTCCGGTTTCCTCCCACATCCCAAAGACATGCTGTAGGTGGATTGGACACACTAAATTGGCCCTAGGCGTGAGTGTGTGCATGTGTGTGCCTTCTGTGGAAGGTTGGGCACCGGGCTGGCAACTCAATACTGTAAAACTCCACTGCCAATTATGAATGGACAGTGATCTGCTGTGATGACCCCTAACCAGGAAAAGCCGAAAGAAGAAGATTTAACATACAATGTGTAAAGAGTAGTAATATAGATCAGAAAACAGCAAGTGGAAGTTAAATAAACTTTTAAAAGGAAAAATATGGAGTGCATCACAACACAGAGGGGGAGTGAGTACTCTAAAACATGAAAAACAAAGGAACAGATCTTATGATTTAATGCAGGACACCACATAGAGACAATATGTAGAGGAAAAGAGGTAGAGTTTAGAGGCCTGTAGACAACACTATGTTGCATGTTATTAGGGGATAGCAGTTGCAGAACCATTAAGGAGTTCTGTGACCTTCACTCTCCATATCACCTTCATCCCTCAGCCTCTTATCATTATTTGCCTCTTCCAGACAGGTTCTGAGTTCCCCTCCAGGTCAGACATTTGACTCCACAGTTCAGTGGCAGAAAAGTTTTATTGTAATATCATGTTGACAGCATAGAGTCTGGCTCACTAAGAGAGTGCCACTCCTATAGGGATACCATATTCCACTCTGATGAGGTCACACATGCAGCATGGTAATGCGCCACCATTATTTCACTCTGGTGAGGTCGGACATGCAGCATAATAATGTGCCACTCCTATAGAGACACTATTATTCCACTCTGATGAGGTCACACATGCAGCATGGTAATTAGCAACTTGTATAGGGACACCATGATTCCACTCTGATGAGGTTGGACCTCTCAACTGTCCCTGATCTTCAGGGACGTTCCTGATTCTGACTCAAATTTTAGCTCTGTCCCTCTTAATCCCTCCTAAAACTGGTGACTTTTGGAGGAAAGTTGGTGAATTAAACTTAATGAATAATGGCAATTATTAAGAGGTGTAGATTTCTTTTAACTCACAAAATATACATTAATTCATATGCTGTGGTTCTGTGAATGTCTCAGGTTAATAGCACAAATATTTTAAAAGTGTCCCTGATTGTCCCTGATGTTTTCTGGCTTTGTCCCTGATTCTGTTGAAATTTATCCCTGATTGGTTGAGAGGTCAACTTAGACATGCAACATAGTAATGTGCTACTCCTATAGGGACACCATAATTCCACTCTGATGAGGTCAAACATGCAGCATGGTGATGTGCCACTCATATAGAGACACCATCATTCCACTCTGATGAGGTCAGACATGCAGCATGGTAATGTGCCAATCCTACAAAGACACCATTATTCAACTCTGATGAGGTCACACATGCAGCATGGTAACATGCCACTCCTATAGAGACATCATAATTCCACTCTGATGATGTCAGACATGCAGCATGGTAACGTGCCACTCCTATAGGGACACTATAATTCCACTCTGATGAGGTCGGACATGCAGCATGGCAATGTGACACTCCTACAGAGACACAATTATTCAACTCTGATGAGGTCACACATGCAGCATGGTGATGTGCCACTCCTATACAGACACTATTATTCAACTCTGATGAGGTCACACATGCAGCATGGTAATGTGCCACTCCTATAGGGATACCATAATTCCATTCTGATGAGGTCGGACATGCAGCATGGTAATGTGACACTCCTACAGAGACACCATTATTCAACTCTGATGAGGTCACACATGCAGCATGGTAATATGCCACTCCTATAGGGACACCATAATTCCACTCTGATGAGGTCAGACATGCATATTGGTAATGTGCCACTCCTATAGGGACACCATTATTCTACTCTGATGAGGTTGGACATGCAGCATGGTGACGTGCCACTCCTATAGAGACACTATTATTCCACTCTGATGAGCTCACACATGCAGCATGGTAACATGCCACTCCTATAGGGACACCATAATTCCACTCTGATGAGGTTGGACATGCAGCAGTAATGTGCCACTTCTATAGGGACACCATAATTCCACTCTGATGAGGTCGGACATGCAGCATGGTAATTTGCCACTCCCATAAAGACACCATAATTCCACTCTGATGAGGTCGGACATGCAGCATAGTAATGTGCCACTCCTATAGGGACACCATAATTCCACTCTGATGAGGTCAGACATACAGCATGGTAATGTGCCACTCCTATAGGGATGCCATAATTCCACTCTGATGAGGTTGGACATGCAGCATGGTAATGTGAGTCACTGTTGTCCTATTCATTATGTATAACAGTGGATGTGCATTGGAGGTGGCAGTCATCTCTACACTTTCATTGTTTTGAACTTTTTACAGCCACTGCTTATAGAAATGTAGATGTAATCTTAAGATGAATATTCTGACTCATGCAGCTGTCCATATTAATACCTGGGTCACAAGTAAAATGCCTTGCAGCTGTACTAGGTCATGAGCTATCTTTATTTATTATCTTTGTGGCATGGTCCACCTAAACAATACTATTGCCTTTTCAGGAGACATCTGAATTCAGAAGACAACAGAAATGCAGTGCTGTGCATAGTGGAACATAATTCACCAAGATTGTTTTAGATATAATGACAATCTGCACTTAATACAGCATATGGAACCATAATAGGTATACATTGTTAAGAAGAAATGGCAACAGGAGAAAAAATCAGGAATCTAAAGAAAGGTAACATCTTTAATAAGAAAATGTGTTCTTATGTAAAATGTTCAGTACTTGCATATCCAGTGGAAATCCAGCATAATAAAATGAGTAGAAGAGGCTGTCAATAAAAGAGGGGTTAATTGATGGGAAAACGATTTAATATTTAATGTTTCTCCCTCTTTGTTGTGGAATTCAGTTATAATCACTGTTAGTGTAGAGTATGCAGCTTGTCCATTTACTCTTTGGGCTCTTGTTGAAATTGCGAGAATAATAGCTTTGATACTTAGAATAATTGATTTATTTAGTTATTGCATGTTTTACCTGGATAGTCTGATTGGGCAGAAAAGTATTCCTTTTCAGCAGAGGATTGGGAAGAAAACTCCGTAAAAAATGACATCACATAAAGAACATAGTGAGCAGAGGTATACAAGTAATCAACAAATATATAACATTTAAACAGAGTATAATTAACTAATACCAGCATTATCATATAAAGAGCTATGAAACATATTTGGAAACAAACTTAGTAGAAGGAGAGAAAAGGAGGGAACAGATGATTGGTATTAAGAGGTGAGAGAAAATGTTATAAGATTGGTAGTAGGAAGAGGGAGAGGTAAAGAATGAGGAGGAGAATTTGGACCAATAAGTGAGGATAGAGTGCTTGGAAAGAACAGGAGATAGAAACAAAACAGCAGGACATTTATCATTCAGGAATTGTGCTTGTACGGAGCCAGGCATCTTTTAGCTGCTCTCTTATTTGTGCCCTAAAAGAGCTGGTCCTTATTGTGTTTCTCAGTGAGAAGAAGGGAGTTTCAAATGTTTGCCAGGAAAGAAGAGTACATAGAGTCACCAGCTTAGGTGTTAGCTTTTGTAATAGTTAAAAACATTTTGTCAGTGGATCTCAGTTGTGTACTTATGAAGTTGGAGAATATTTTTCAAACTATGGGATTTGTCCGGATAATAGAAGAATTTGTGGGACGTAGTAACGAGCTGGGAAAGTGTAAGGTAATGCCTTAGCTGCAACCATTTAAGTGTTTCTTAAGGCCAGATCATGACGTTTCCTGTAATGATGATTGGCGGTAAATGTCACCTTATTATAGCAGTATTCCATGTGTGAACATTGTGGGGATTGTAAGTTAATGAAAACAGGAGCAGCATGAAGGAGCACAGGGTTGAGAATAGACTGAGCAATTCTTTTTCTGGCATTATCTGTGCCAACTGCAAGAGTAAATGTATGAAGATGGTACCGTAAAGTATTCTCCTTTGTCGAATGTACAGAGATCTTGGATTTAGTATATATAAGTGGGAAAATGTGAAGGACACAACTCCTGAAATGAGTGGGTTTCGAGCCTCAATATGAAAGTTTGCTATCTGTGTTTTATCCTTTATTATTGCAGAACTTAAAATTACAGCTCTCATACTATCAGGAGGAAGCAGAAGTTATTCTTTAATTACTCATGTTTCCTCCTAAAAAATGATTGTCGAATACTGACAGTTCATCATATATTTAAAACATTTTCAGCAAAACTTTATATCTACCCAACCTCAGTTTACTTAACCATACTTTAAGCCAACCATAGAAATCAGTTCTGTTAATCTGTTCAGTATGGTAGATGTCTACTAAAAACACTTTTTTGTTTTTTACAAAAGTAGCAGCATAGGGTAACTGTTAAGTAGTTGGTCAAATAGTTCAATAGAGCTGTGGAACTATAAGAGGCAGTGATGGCATATTTAGTTCTAGGAGAGTAGGAAGTGGTATTAGAAGGGTTAGATAGGATGGGAACAGGAGCACTTCCATTGTGAAGTTAAGTGTGAGTGCAGCAAGGTTATAAATGAGGAAAGACTGCTGGTGATGCAGATAGGAGATGGTAGAGAATTCCAGAGGTGGGCGGCCATGGTGGTGCAGCAGTTACCATTGCCGCCTCACAGCAAGAGGTTCTCCAGTTCGATTCTTGGCTGGGGTGCCTTCTGTGTGGAATCTGCATGTCCTCCCTGTGGTCGCGTGGGTTTCCTCCAGGTGCTCCAGTTTCCTCCCACATCCCAAAGACATGCTGTAGGTGGATTGGCCACTCTAAATTGTCCCTAGGTGTGAGTGTGTGCATGTGTGTGCCCTCTATGGAAGGTTGGGCGCTGAGCTGGCAACTCGACACTATAAAACTCCACTGCCTATCATGAGCGGACAGGTGATCCACTGTGGCGACCCCTAACCGGAAAAAGCCGAAAGAAGAAGAAGAGAATTCCAGAGGCGTGTAAGAGAGAAGGACATTAAGTGATTCATCAATTCCCAAATATTTATATGCTCATTCTTGCTCAGGTTCTCTTATATCACATTCCTGTCCCAGACTGTTATTTTCTTGGTGCTACAGCTTTCCTGCTTTAAAGATTGCTTTTGAAAATTTATCAATACCAAATGACATTCTTATATCATCTGAGAAAGTTTTGACCACTTGCATTTGTGCGTTCAGTTCCTCATCTGATGATCTATACAGTTTTAAAACACCCACAAAAAGAAGATGTGAAGTCTTTAAATTTTTTTTTTTTTTTTTGTGGGAGCCAAATTATAGCCATGGCCTAATCGATTAAGTAGTCAGTTTAATGGGTTAAGGGCATGACAAAAGAGCAGCGCTGAAAAAAAGTCACTCTTGAATATCCCCCTTTGAATTTTTATCCCTGGGATAATAAATTGTCCTTTATCATGGCTTAGCTACAAAGTGGTTTGCCTCTGTTTCATAGTCATTGTAATGTAATTGATCAATGTAGGGTCATTTGTAAGCATTCTTTTATCCATGGATGTACGATAGTGACCCTAAAGATATTACTGTATTGGATCCGAGAGTGAATACATTTCACAATGCTAACAAATGGGTAGGACAGACAGGACACCAACCCAGTCTTTCTAGTGGTTCAATACCCTAACAAGATTAAGCTTTTTTTCACAGCAGTGGTAATGACCCGCTAGTGAGGTATCACCTCGTTCAAGGGGATGTTCTGGCTCTTAATGACTGGTTGCAGGCAGGTTTTAAGTTCAGTATTGAAAATGTCCCTTCAACTAATAATATTACTGACCAATTGGGTGAATTTGATTTTAAACTGTTGAAATACAAAAATATCCAATTGGAAAATGCCTATTTCAGAGAATGTATTAGGAACAAACCTATATCAAAAGGTTTGAGGCTGTGGCGCTATCCAACAGATTTGGTGGATAATTCATCTTTGCATTGGGACTTCATTAACCTTTTTGACACACATGGCATGGAGATGTTCTTCGTGTTTCACTGTTGCAGTCATCACACTTGGGTTATCTGCCTGCAGGTAGCCCTCAGTCGATCCGAACACCAGAGTCTTGGGATTTCTGCGTCAGATGCTGTCACTTCTTCCATGATGTCAGGGGTATAAAACAGGTAGCCGATGCCATTACATCAGTCTTTCTTGCTGAGAAGGAGCCTGAAGCCGAAGCAATTAGCAAGTGCCAGTCGGCGCTACTTGAAATTTTCATTTTTTGAGTTTCAAACCTGAAGTCTTCTAAAGCTAAGTACCCTGTTAGGGATTCTTTTTTCTTGCTCTAACCAATGTCAGAAAAAGTTAACAATTGTCATGCCTGTGGAAAGCAAATACCTCACAGAGATTTTCATTCTTACTGCATCACCTGCTTAGGCCCAGACCACGACGTCCCTCACTGTCGGTTTTGTGCCTTGTTTAATGTTCAAACCAGTTGTCATCGGGCTAATTTTGTCGCTCAGTTCTTTCACTCTCCATATTCTGAAATGGCTTCGATAAGCCATCTGACTACCGATCTTCCAAAACAGTGTAAAAATAAAGACAGAGACAGACCGCATAGGTCCAAAACTGCCAATGGCACTTCCGTTAAGCTAGTCGCCAGTCCGCTGGTACTCTGTGAGGTGCCTTTGCAGCCCCTTACATCCGCGTCTACAGATTCGCACCTCTGCTGTGACCCATTTGGAGTCTGTTATGCCACGAGATGATTCTTCGACTATGGAACCTATGGATGTCTCTTCCTTGGATGGGTCCAGAGCTGCTGTGCAGGCACCAGCTTCTGAGGGTGTATTCTGAGATACTGATGTTCGCATGAAACAGACAACTTTGTTTTTAGCTAAAACTACAGAGTTTCTCAGGCCCAGAGTATGTACTTCACCTAGAAAACCGACGACCAAAGCTCAAGCTCCCATGCCACAAAAACAAATGTTTAGAATGGCTGAAGACCTTATCACCCTAATTAGTGGAAGCCAGCCTTCTCCTGCTAAGAGACAAATAATTGAGTTTCTTTCTGATTCTACAGACCAGGAGACCGATGACTCTGACCCTTCTGATTACCAGGACATACCGTTATCAACCTTTGAGGATTCAGATGTAGAGGAATCTATTCCCTCTGCCTCCCCTCCAGAGGATTTTTCTTTTGGTGAAACCTTGCATACTTTAAGAGAGCATTTCTGCTGGGAATGCCAGGAAGATCCTCAGTCCAGAAAGAGACTCAGAGAATTTTTAGAGTTGCCTCAGCACAGGCGTCTAGCTATACTCTCTGTCCTGGATGTTGTAGATGTCTTCATGGAATCCGGTTTTACTCCAGACACTTTACCACCGGCCAGTAGAAAACCTGACAGGTACTACAGAATACCTTATTCTAACAAATTTCTCTTTAAGAATCATACAGCGGATCCAGAGACCATTTCCCAGGGACCTAAAGGGATTAAGGCTACTACAGCCAAAAACCCTACTCCTTCAGACAGGGATTCCAGAGCTTTAGACAGATGGGGTAAGAAGGTATATACCTCTGCAACTCTTGCCATCAGGGCATTGAATTGCCAGTTCACATGTTGAAGTACCAGCAACATATTATGGAACAAATTAAACAAAGAATGGTGTTATCTCCAGATTGTGCAGAAAATAAAAATTTACAAGAGTGAAGGCATTCTGCAAACCAAGTTAGTAAGCATACTTTGCAGTGTGGCTTTGATGCCCTACAAGCATCTTGCAGGGCTGCAATCACTGGATCTATACTGAGATGGCATGCTTGGCTAAAGGAACAAACCTTGCCAGACCATGTCAAATCAAAATTACTAGATGCTCCTTTAAATCAGGAATTTTTGTTTGGCACCAAAGCAGCAGAGATTCTTAAAAAGATGGAAGAAACAGCTAAATCCATGCAAACTGTTACAGAATTCTTACAAGTGCAGCCACCTAGATTAAGTAGGCATTGGCCTTCTAAAAACTGGTCCTTTCCAGCCCCTTCCAGTCCAAACCCAGGGGAACCAGACCTCCAAGACTACAGTCTCAGGGTATGCAGAGATCTAAACAAATGGAGTGCTCCCACTTCAAAAACATGGAGTGGCAAGCCACCCCCTTATGGGAAAAGTTCACAATGACTTTTCACTTATCCTTCCAGCCCTGCCCAACTACTTGCACCCCTAGGAGGAAATCTTGCCCTTCATGCCAAAAACTGGATGTCCATTACTCAGGACCGTTGGGTTCTAAACAGTGTATCCCAGGGGTACAAATTCTACTTCCATTCCCTGCCAACCCCAAGCAGGTTTCCAGACCTTCCTCCAAACCAGTGGGCAGAGGCTCAAAAGCAAGTACTTTCCCTGCTCAATATCAGGGCCATTTAGCCTGTTCCAGTAGAATAAAGGGGACAGAGTTTCTACTCCAGACTGTTCCTGGTGTCCAGAAAAGAGGGCTCTTGGTGCCCAATCCTGGATATATCAATTCTCAACACTTTTCTGGTGGTTCCAAAATTCAAAATGCTTACCCTGCAGCAGCTTATCCCTATGCTAGCCAAGGATGCCTGGATAGTCACCCTAGACTTAAAAGAAGCTTATCTGCACATCTCCATAAGAGGGTCTTGCAGGAAATATCTACACTTCAGGGCAGGCTCTATGCATTATCAGTTCTCTGAACTTCCCTTTGGCTTATCTACTGCACCCAGAGCATTCACCAAGTGCCTGGCTCCGGCATAGCATACTGCAGGCAGAGAAATGTCGAAATGTTTCCATACTTGGACGATTGCCTGATTCAGGCGGACAGTCAGGAATTGCTACTTCAGCACCTGGTATTTGTAAAAAGACTTCTATCTTCATTGGGGTACACCATCAATGAAAATAAATCACAACTGGTGCCCAGTCAAAAAATTGTATTCCTGGGAGCAAGCTTGAATACAACTTCCCAGATGGCATTTCTCACTCCAGAAATACAGATCTATTTGAACAACTACTTCAAACCAATGACCACCAAAACCCAGCTATCTGCAAGGAAAATACTGCAAGCCCTAGGGTTCATGGCCTCATGCATTCTGTTAATTTCATATGCAAGACTGCATATGAGGAAGCTTCAGTGGTACTTAAAAAGTCTTTGATGCCAACATTCTCAGGACCTGAGTTTCTTTGGTGGGCAAAAGAATGCAACCACAACAAGTGACTGCTGTTCATTCAACCCCTTGCCACCCAAATCCTGACTACAGATGCATTAGACTATGCATGGAGGGCTCACATGGCAGGCAAATGCATTCAGGGCAAGTGGATCCCAGGACAAATTCTCTTGCACATCAATCAAAAAGAGATATTAGCTGTACAGTATGCTCTGACAGCCTTCAAATGCCTAATCCAGCTAGGACAGCTGCTGATAAAAACAGACAACACCAGAGTTATGTGGTACATAAACAAGCAGGGGGAAACCCATTCTTACCCACTCTGCAGGTTAGCCATGGCCCTGTAGAATACAGCCTTGAGCAACCAAGTGCATCAATAAGCTCAATTCCTGCCAGACAAACAGAATTCACTTGCAGATGATTTAAGCAGAAATTTCCTGGACCCACACTAGTGGAAATTGGAGCCCAACACCTTCAACCAATCCAGAGGTGGGGAACACTGAAGGTGGACCTCTTTGCCTCCCCTGAGAACCACCAGCTGAGCATATTTTGCACCAGGAACCCTCACATCAGGGCCTGGAAGGTGAATGCCTTATCCTGCAAATGGGAAAACCTCTCAGTGTATGCCTTTCCCCCTCTGCCCTTCCTCTTAAAGGTACTACTCAAGATCAGACAGGACAGCCCGGGGCAATTCTTATTGCCCCAGACTGGCCACGCCAGCACTGGTACCCACTCTTACGCAGTCTGACAACGGTGCCACCCTGGCACCTTAATCAGACACCTTCCCAGCTGTCTCAGCAGGAGGGACAGATTTTGCATCCACAGCTGCAAACCCTAAACCTTGCAGCTTGGCTTATCCCCTGAATACTCCACAAGCAACCTTTAGCAAACAGGTGCTGGATGTCATTTTTGAGGCCAGAAGGCCTAGTACTAGGACATCCTATGCTGAAAAGTGGAAAAGATATTGTTCTTGGAATCATTCTCAAGGAAAGGACACAGCTGTGCCCCCCTTACCTCAAATCCTTGATTACCTTGCAGAGCTACTCCACAGAGGCCTATCCTTCTCCTCCATTAAGAGTCATGCCTCTGCCATCTCAGCTCTTTATAATAATGAGCCACCTCTATTCTCTCACCCTCTCATCAAACAGTTCCTGAGAGGGGCTAACAACTTAAGGCCCCCTAGGAGAGCACCCACCCCTGCCTGGGACCTTAACTTTGTACTGGAAAAGCTCATGCTTCCCCCTTTTGAACCTGCGGCTTCAGCAGAGTTAAAATTCCTTTCTTGGAAAGCAGCCTTGCTTTTAGCCATAACCTCAGCTAGAAGAGTGTCTGAGTTACAGGCACTAATGGCTGTGGAACCCTTCATTATTTTCCATGCTGACAGGGTTTCCCTCAGGACTAACCCATCCTTTATGCCTAAGGTGGTCTCCAGTGTGGCTCTAAACCAAGCCATCCATTTGCTAACCTTCTTCCCTAATCCTAAAAATAAAGAAGAAAGGATCCTGCACTCCTTGGACATGCACAGACAGCTCAGGTTCTACCTTGACAGGACTAAACCTTTCAGAAAATCTGACCAGCTGCTAGTCAGCTTTGCTACAGGGGCAGAGGGCAAGGCCATTTCAAAGCAAACCATTTCCAAATGGATAGCACACTGCATCCATTTCTGCTACAAGCACCATGGAAAACCTATCCCACAGGGGATCAGAACACATTCCACTATGGCTACTTCCACCTCTACAGCATTATTCAGGGGAATCCCTACCAGGGACATTCTGGAAGCTGCAACCTGGAGTTCTGTACACACCTTCACCAAGCATTACCACTTACCTGTTTTTTCTAAATCCAGAGCTGGATTTGCTACAGCAGTCTTACAAGGCCTACTAGCCAGCCCTAACTCCTCTTGACTGTCTCCACCCTTCCTCAGCTTTGGGAATCAACACAAGTGTGATGACTGCAACAGTGAAACACAAAGAACATAGTACAGTTGTGTACACTTACCATAAATGTAGATGTTCGAGTGTATTCACTGTTGCAGTCTTGGTTTCCCTCCCTCCAGCCCCCTGTTTTTCTCTATCATTTCTACCTATCCTCTATCTGGCCATGTTTTATGGCAGTGGTATTTACTTTTTACTGGTGTTGTTCTACACCATGTACTAGCTTCCTAGTTTGGGGGCTCTTGACATCTGGGGCAAGAAAAACTGATGTAATGGGGTTGGCTGCCTGTTTTATACCCCTGACGACCTGACGTCATGGAAGAAGCGACAGCATCTGATGCAGAAATCCCAAGACACTGGTATTCAGGCCGCCTGAGGGCTGCCGGCAGGCAGATAACCCAAGTGTGATGACTGCAACAGTGAAGTCACTCGAGCATCTACATTTATGGTAAGTGTACACAACTGTACTTTCTTGGAAATATTAATGAAACACAATTCAGTAATTATAGAAAATCTTGATAAAGAACTACCCAATCTGGAGAATAATATCAAAACTGATGCACAATATGAACAGTTTAAATACAAAGATTTACATATTTATAATAGTATTGAACAACATATGAGCCAACTTAAGGCAACTAAATTAAAGAAATTAAGGAGGAACATCACTGATTACACTAATGAAAAGGCTTATCCCAAACCTCCCTTCTCACAGGCATGGGGCAACAATGTGACAGAAGGTAAATAATTGACTGCACACGATGATAATATATGAGAGGGTGATAATAACAATCTTGGGATAAGTCAGAATGTGCCTAATGTTTTTGGAAACCAAATGGGTCTGGAAGAGTTCCACCATTAAGAAGATCTGCAAGGTTGAAAGGAAGAAATAACCAGCCATTTTGGCAGGACCAGTTAACAGTGCAGAACTTTTATATGCCACATTAAGGAACCAACGAGTGTTGCCCCAGGGGGACAAGCCCAATACCCAAACTAATTGCGGACAGGACAGCAGAATCAGCTGTATTGACCAGACAATGAATGGGACTGCTTTACAAATGATTGAGGACATAATTCTAATTAGTGCTCCATTGTTTTGAATAATGGGGGGACTTTAAAGTGCACAATCATTCGAACAACTATATTGTGGACATTCAATCAAAGGGGATGAATTTTGTAATAAGTAATAATATTGATCTTGTGCCGGCAAGTATTGATTTTAGAATATTTCTTAAAAAGTAAAATTTTAAATAGATTTTTGGGGAAGACTGATGATCTCATTCTCAGGAAGATGAATATAAAGTAAGGCCTACGTATAACTCCCCCCATCCACCTCTACAAGTTTATCAGAAGGTATGTGAAATAGATTTTAAAACATTTTTTGGAAAGGAAGTTATGAAATGAAAGCGTTTTAATTTTAATCTTAAACAAGAAGAAATAAATGCACTTCATTATATTAAGGAGCAACAAAGTAGGTTTATGAAGCCGGATAAAGCGAGTGTGGTAGTGGTTATGGATATATATGATTATAACAAGAGGATGAAAGCAATTTTGGATACTACAGCTACAGCTTATGAGGTAGTATCTAAGAATGAGATAAATTGGGTGTACCATAGAATGTACCAAAAATTAAATGATTTATTTATAGACCAATGTATTGGGTTGGATGTATATATGTTTATGAACACGCCTGTGTCAGTTACACCAGTTATGTTTGGTATCCCTAAATTCCATAAGAGTATAGAGAAGCCACCAATGCACCCTATAGCTGATGGACACAATTCCATCACTTCGGCATGAGCTGAATTTGATGAGGCACAAATATGTAAAGATCCGTGGAACATTTTGAAATTGATTAACGATTTGGAATATGATGCAAAAGATATTTTATTAACTATCGATGCAAAAGATCTTTGCACAGCTATTCCCCAAGTCATTGTGGTAAGATGGGTGACTGAATTTTTGAGTTCAAAAAAGGTCTCGCAGGCGGATATAAATTTGTATGAAGAATTATTGGAACTTGTTTTGGGTAACAATTATATATTTTTGATGGTACCTGTGATGCCCCACCACTGGAACTGTAATCAAGGACCCTCAATCCTCACTACTTGCAACAGTAGGAGATGTACACTGAGAGGATGACAAGGTACACACACACACTATTTCCAGATGCAGCTCTCTGCATCAAGTGCAATTTCTGTTAACAGCACACAGAGACCACAGTCAGTCCAGGGCTGGTTTCTCCCCTTTCTCCAGATCCCCAATAAGACTCCCCACTGGTACAGCTATAGAGTTGAGATCTCAGCTAAGTGACCAAGCCAAGACCTCCAGCACCCTCTCTGTCTAACCAGTGCTTTGTGTCCCTGCCCAAGTAGCTTGACACACACACTCTTTGTGGTTTGATTTATACAGACACACTTCTGGGAAAGACTGACACAGGTTTACTAGCTATGTCCCCTTCTGCCCAGACTGTAAGGTAGTTTTCACTACCACCAGTCACTCCTTATCAGCTATTTTAAGGCCCTTAACAAAGGGTGTCTTATCTTACTGTGTAATGTTACTATTAATATAAATGATAGTTTGGCCAAGAGCAAAGCTGTTAGGAGTAGCCCACAGTGTCTCCAAATAAATATGCAAGTACTCTCAGAACTTAAATAGCTCTACAAAGATCAGCCACAATGAAAGTTTAAATATATTTAATAAATAATAAAAGAACAAGAAAATACTCAGTATATAATGACAGTGACACCTGAGTTCCAAATCACAGGAAACATTTAAAACAACATTGCAGAACAGTCTCAAATAAATAAATAAAAATATCTAAACTAAGTGGTGCTATATTCCTGGCTATATCTAAGAGAATTATACTGTTCTGTAGTAACTTACTTCATCAGAGCAAGGCAGATGTGTGGTGAATGGATCTTGTCAGGTCTAAGACAGAATACAGAATGCTCTCTCTCTCAGAGTTCTCAAATTAATATCTCAAATATTACTGTGGGGCTAACTTGCAGAATGACACCATTGCTTGTCATCTGACTCCTAGTTTCTGGACTCAAAATAACCATTGATGGCAACTGGTAGCATTTAGCATTTAGCATCTACCTATGAAAATACATAGACAAAGGCTTTTCCTCATATCTAAGGCAGATCCTGGAAGTCATAAAACAATAAAACACATCCAAGACAGTACAGAAAACTTCTCAGCACAGACATTGTGTCTGCTTGCTGCCATAAAGTAATTTAATTTCAGTTATTTTTCTGAAGTTAACCTCCTGTATCCCAGTTCAGTTTCCACTGTTAAAATGCATACATCAAAACAGTTCCAATACTGCTTGTACATTTCTGTTCTTTTCCAGTAGGGCATGCTGTAGTTACATTTCAAGCACTTTGCAAAAACCTTTTTTTTCACCATGCCTGGACAAACAAGTTTGATATACACATGACATACAGTTCTAATACAGTTTTAACACACGTGTCTTATATAACTCATGCTGATATTCACAAATGACATATAATTATGTACAACATTTCAGAGAGTTGTGGTGGCAGTACCTCCTTTTGTGACAGTACATATTTGCAGAAAAGTGGGGTTGCCATGTAGCCATGTGGGCATTTTTTGCGAATATGGTGAAGGCATTATGGGAACAAAGGTTCTTATTTAATAGAAGGTTTTAAAACAATTATTTGCTATACATCCAATTTTTGGATGATGTATGCATTATTTGGAAGGGACACAAAGGGGAAGTTGCTGAATTTATTAATTATATATGTAACACTGCCAGTTTTTAGCATTTACCCATGAAGTGACATGGAAAAATATGTTATTTGGATATACCTTTAAGTAAGGATAGACTAAATAAAAGGTACTTCTGTAGGATATATAGAAAGAAAACATACTCTGATAGTTTCTTACATTACACTAACTTGCACCCTTTCCACCAGAAGCATGCAGTGATTAAGGGACAACTAGTGAGGGCATCAAGAATGGTGTAATTTGAGCAAGATTTTTTTAAGGAATGTTCCCATTTGGTTGACATGTTCAGGAAAAGGGGATACCCTATGGAACTATTAGAGCAGTTGGTACAAAAAGTTTCTATAAAAAGGGAGAAGGATTATTTAAACTTATTTTAAATAAGGGATCCTAGGAACAACTTTTGGTAAAATCAAATAATAATGGAACAGATGACTCATTAAGTATGGGTTTAAGTACAACTGAACATTTTAAAACAGCATTTGTCTCTACATTTAATAATGAATATAGAACACTGAGATAGATTTTTATGTTAAGAATTGCCTCTTACTAAGTGAAGAAAAAACGGTTAGGAATAAGGTGGGGGACAAACCAATTTTGGTATATCACAGGGGACCTAATCTTAAAGATATTTTGAAGAAAACTATGTGACAAAAAGGCGCTGACCAAGAGGAAATTAAGAAATGTGGGTTTTGCCATTATTTTAGCCTTTTGAATGTGGGCAAACCTTTTCAAATGAAAGGATAAAAGGGAAGCACAACTGTGAGCCTACAGGGGTGTGTGTTTGGTTTCCCATGTTTTTACGTCGGCAAAACTGACCATAAATTTAAACAGAGGGTTTACAAGCATGAATATAGTATGAGAGAAAAAACAATTTATATAACACACTAGCTAACCATATTCACAATTTTCCTGGGCATTTTTTAGATATATGGCTATTGATTGTGTGTACCCTAATATTAGGGGTAGGCCTGCAGCACTCCAATTGGAGAAAAAGGAATTAATTAGCAAATACGTTTAATGCTGATCTTCGGCCAGGTATAAACAAACAACGTTTTGTTAGTTGTATATTGAAATTGAAGGCTTTACAGAGATGAGCAAATAGCTTGTATATTGTCTTTTAATTCAGTGGTTTTATAAATGTTGGTTATGAGTAATTTTTATTAAGGAATTTTATGTTATATATGTATGTATTTCTTAACTCATTCATTTAAAGTGCAGATTTCTTCAAAGATTTTATTGTTTTTCAAATATGGATTGTTTTAAAACACTTTTAAAGTATACCATGTGTACCATTTGTAACAATTAACATATCATGGTAATGGGTTTTAAAGAAATGACATGATAAGTGGATGTGTCTGCAGGATCCTATCAGGAGGCTTCCAAAGGGTATCTAAACTTTGTATTAATTGGGAAGGGGTATCTGAGGAAGTTCACATTTAATGAATGAAAGCGCTTATATTATGCTTCAGTCATATGCAAAAAAATCTCTATTTTTGTTTTTAATTGAGGAATTAAAGGTGGAAATTTTTGTATGGATATTAATTCAGTTTCTTCGTGTCATGCTTTTTGGAGAGTTTATATTGCTAATGTACTTGCAGATAAATTTCGTGCCAGCTTCACACTAGAAACAGCCACTGAAGTTCCACAAATTCCCAAGCATACCTTTCAGCCTCTTAGTGCAAGAATTCTGGACAAAACCAAAAATATTGGTGGAATAAAGACCTAAAATCATGGTGTTGTTATACATTAACTTGCATTTTCTGATAGATATAAAGTCTGAAACTCAAATGTCTGTTATTATATAACGGTTTCAATCCTAATTTAGTTGCCAGAAAACCACAAATTTTATAGGTTCATGGGTTCATAGATTAGTACTAAGCTAACTGCCCTTGCGAGCCATTTTAAGCTTAGCCAATTATACCTTGTGAGACTCAAACAGGACAACACCTCTGTTATTATATAATGGCAAACCTACCTTAACCATTAGGCCACCCTCCTAATTGAGGAACAGATCAAAAATATGAAGCAAATATATGGACATTCTGCAAAATTCTGGACAGATGAAAGGTATGTTCCCAAGTCACTTCCTCTCCCTAAATTATTATGGAAGATATCCTAACTGTAATCTCTAATGCTAAAAATGCCTCCTTTGTGGGTCTTAGCAATACATTTCATTACCTAACCAGCCATGCTATAGATGCCGTCTATAAACCTTTACTAAAATTGTTCAACTTAGGCACAGCTACAAAGTATGTTCCTGGGATATGGAAAATGTCTGTCTTTGTCATTAATCCCCCAGGACATTTTAACCACTACCAATAAAGAACCATCTAATTCTTGGCTGTGTTCATGTCTGACTCCTGGCTGACTATTATGCCCTTTTGTCAATCTCATGGTTACATTCAGCTCTATTATTTTTCTTATACATTCTTCATCTTTTTTTCCTCTGCAGATGTTCACTTTCTACTTGATATCTGACTAACCTTTTCACCTATAGACTATGTTAAGTATCACCTTACTTTCTCTCTCTATACTCTGGTACCCTCTTTTTAATTACTCTAATAATCTTTTCATTTCCAGACTCATTGCCTACACCTTATACCATGTTTGAACACTGTATTTATTTCACACAGTCACATTTATCTTAATTCATGTTTACAAATATAATACTCATCAAACACTTGTTTATTTCTTACGACTTTTATGTATAAGTTATGTTTCATAATATTTTAATGTATAATATTTTAATATATTAAATATATTAATAATAATATTTTAAATATATTGTGTATAACAATACCAATTTATACTACTAGCAGTTAACAATAATTAATAATTATCCAATAAAAAACTATTCAAAAAAACACTTTTACAGGAGGCATTTCCAGTTACATTCCCTGTTTAAGCCAGTAGGTGTCATATACTATACTTTAAAATAAAAACAGTTTCCCTATATAATAATTTATTCTTTAAACAAGCTGCATTTTCAGCTACAATATGTTCTAAAACACAGCCTTTCAAATCTGTATAAACCCCCCATGAACAGCATTAAAATGACAGCTACTGGACTTTCCAATTTATTATTTCTAATATTCCATATGTGTTCCTGTAACCTAATCTTAAAAGTTCTTTTACTTTCACCGATATAAAACAGGTTACAGAAGCACTTTAAAGGATAAACCACCTCTTCTGTGTTGCATGTATACTCCGCCACTGGTTTAAATCTCACACCATTAATACTTCCAAAAGATTTAACCACGTGGAGGCATACAGAACAACCACCACAGATCCATGTTCCAAGATTGCTCACTTTATTATTCCATCCTACTTTGGGTACACAGAATTTATTATGAATCAACATATCCTTTATCCTTTGTCCCCTCTTCCTGTAAAAGTATTTTTGATACTTGTTTTTTATTGGATAATTATTAATTATTGTTGATTGCTAGTAGTATAAATTGGAATTTTTTTATGCGTGTTATCTCCAAGAAGGCTTGTGAGCCGAGGTGCTAGAGTTCTGATTATTAAATCCTGCGGTATTGTGAATACTGGCTATTTGTTGTGGATATGACATTTTTGTTATTTGTATCTTTTTGGGCCTTCCCCCTGGGCCTCTGCTGAAAATGGGCCTGTGCCCCATCAGATTATCGCAGTAAACAAAAATCAAATGAATAAATGAATGAATGAATGAATAAATTAATAAATAAATAAATTGTATCACTTCTTAAAGGAGCCCCTATCTATCCCAGGAACTATAGTCCCATAAGCATAACAAGTCTAATTTGCATTTACATCTGATTTTTATAAGCTCTGTATATATATATATATATATATATATATATATATATATATATATATATATATATAAACTTTCTGCTTTAAACCCACAGCAATATGACTGAATCAAAGGGAGATGATGTCTATTTAATTTAATAAACATAAAGACAGTCACTAAAGCTGTAAATAGTGACCAGACAATTTATACTTTATACCAAGGCCTCTTTTGAGAATGTTACTCATGCTGGAAGTGAAATTCAGATTAAGCCCTAAATGTTGTTTCATATTTTGTAAGATGGATATCAAACTGCCTGATATAGAACCTAGCTAGATAAAGTAGCTAGTTACAGATCAGAAAGCAAAAAAAGAGAGTATATCAAGGGCTAATCCACACAAATCAGTGCTGTATTAGAAATGAGATTAAACTAAATGCAAAGAAGTGAAGTAGCATCACCTTTCATTAAAAAATCAGTCAGATTACAATATAGAAAGCACTCCACTCTGGTCTGATATAGTCAACAGAGATGTTGGTACCTTCATGAACATGTCCATATCTTTTGATTCTGTGGCAAAAATAGTTAGGAAATCCATCAGTTTAGTCCAATTAATATCTGAAAGTATTCCATCTAGGTCAAAAGATCTTATTATTCCTCTATAATATGTCATGGTCAGACCAGTTATAGAATATCATGTTCTTTTTTGGTATATATCTATTCAAACACATGACACAGATAGAAAGACACCAAAGGTTCCGAAATAAAAAGATCTCTGGACCTTCATTTACCTAGATAGACTTTAAGCTCTATCTTTATACATTTTTTTTACTTATAGACTTCTGTATGATGACTTTTGGCTAGCATTCTGTGCTGTTCAGCACCCAACACTCCTTGATCTTCTACACATCCACAAAACAAATGGATTCACAAACACTCAAGCTAAAGACATACATATCCCTCAAAAAATACATAAGGCAGACAGGAGGGACATGTTTATCACTCAGTGCTTCCCCATCTCTAAAATGATGATCTTTTACATATAAAACATAGGTTCATAAGTAGGTATTAGGCTATCGGCCCAAGGGCCTACGTAAGCCTAGCCAACAAGGTTCCCTGGCTTACACCACCCAAGAAAGTTGATACCTGTCCTTCCTTTATGGCATTCCTTGATGATTGGATGGGTGTTGTATAGAAATATTTCAAGTGTATCTTCCTGTGCTCTCATTGTTCCAATATACTCAAGGCTGCTTTGGCGAAGGAGTCTTCATGTTATACCATCTCAGGATTTCCGTGTTCTCCTCCTCCATCCATGTCATCACTTCATTCATAGAATACTTCACCACTCCACTGTTTTAAAATTGCCAGCTGTTGTCTATCAATCACTGTACTCTATCCAAAGAGCTGTGACATAACTGTTCACAACTATCTTATTTTATGTTCCGTCTTCTTCTGCAGTTTTATACCTAAAGATGTTTTCTGAAATGTGTTCTTGTTTGTCTCCTCTGATAATGCATCTACCGATGGATTCTTGACAAAGCATTTTGTTTGTGTACAAAAATTATGAAATAAATAGCCTGTCATCCATTCTCACTCTAGCTGAGATTTTCTACAAGAGGAGTGACAGTTTTATATGACTGATACAATTACAAGTAATTTTTTTTCTAAATTTGGATAAAGTTATTAACAGGGTTTATATCACAAAGTCGAACTGCGAGAAGTTCGAATACCAAAATATCGAACTGAATACACCGAAGTGTAAGAAGTTCGAAAGCTCCAAACTGCGAATATTGGAACTCCGAATGGTTATAGTTGGCCCTTCTGTACTCTGATGTTTAGCGTCATTGTGGAAGCATGCATATGCAAGAAGTCTCCACTGTGGTGCGATCTTGGAGAAGGTATATTTAAGTAGGGGGGTGTGTGGGGGCCCCCCACATTAGTAATACTGTGAAGTGTTTGTGTGTTGTTACATTGTAGTACAGGTGTGAAACTGGCCGACCATTGCTGTTCGGAGTTATGATATTCAAAGTTTTGGTTTTCTAATTACTTGCACTTCAGAGTTTTCAGTTCGGCATATTGGTAGTTGAAGTTCTCAGCATTTGATTATATGATATAGACCCTTATTAACACTATACTTAATTATGAGAGATGTTTCATTCTTTATGTATAGGAACATAGCAGACATTAAAAAACTTGTGGATTATTGTGAATAGTATATATATTTACTTCCTTACCTAAGTGTTTATTCTCTCATGCTGACTACATGACTGGGATAGATAAAACCCTGAATATGAACAAGATGTCTTGAAATTAAATAGTGGTCTCAGTTCAGGAGGAGATGACTTGATAGAAGGATGGTGGAGTTGTGTCTGTTCACCTGTATGTGTGAAAGGTAAGAAATATGTATCTTGGGGGTTACACTAAAAATCAATATACCGTCCTGGAGACTGAGGAACCTAATGGTTTCTGTTTGCATGTTAGGAAAGCAGCACTTGTCTGAAGGCTTACCTTACTTGTGGAAATGACTGACAGCCCCAAGCTATGTCCATTGTACATGCATCCCTTAATGTGTATTGGGCATGCATGGTGAAAGAGTTAGGATTAAGAAAAATTCCTTCTGATGATCCATCAAGACAACTCTCTGAGGGGAGTATTTTAGTGGTGGTGCAGATTGTTAGCAGGCACAGTTGGACATAAAAATGCATTTAAAGAAGCATTTATTCTCTCATCAAGTATTATTAATCCACATTTAACAGCTTAAACCTACAAAATGATTTCTTAAAAATCAGTATCTTAAAATGTATGTGTATATATATATATATATATATATATATATATATATATATATATATATATATGTATATATATTTAGTTTTTACATTTAAGTTTTTTTTTAGTTTATTTTGATGTTAGTATTTGAAACCTGCGCCATAAAAAAGCACAGAGATCTATTCTGCTGGAGAACTAAGCTGGCATATTTGCACTGACACTATGTATACACTACTAATAAATAAATAAATTAAAAATAAACTCACCTTGTTTGCACTCGCTGCATCTTTTTTACGGTCACCGATGGCTGCAATGCTAGCAAAATACTGGATGACCCTCTTTGTGTTGACAGTTTTTCCTGCACCAGATTCTCCACTGAAGAAACCAAAACAAAATGTGAAAAACTGAAGCCAATGAATAACATTCCAAAAAGTCTGGTTCAATTCTTTATTTTTATATCTCTGTAGGTGTACTTTCCATATTTTGTACTTCTGTTACATTTACGTCTAATTACACATACTGTTCACCCACACAGAAACCTTTCCAAATCTCAAAGACCTCCAGTTACTGCACCTCACGTGTCAGTATTAATCTATCATAGTCCATGTGGGTGTAAATGACTTGAGACATACCTCACTGAACTGTATGAAAAGAGACATAATAGACCTCTCACAATATGTGTCACAGATAGGCTTAGGGCATGCAGTGAGCAGCATTCTACTGTCACCATGGATGATACCACAGTATGAGCATATATGATTAAGTTTAATAATTGTCTTAGTTTCTGGTGTCACTTCAGGTGGATCCAATAACTGTCAGCATGGGAGAACATGGTCAAAAGACCACCTGTTCCCCCATAGGCTTTCAGATATTGCCTAAAACTTTATCCACCCCCTTAGAGCCTCTTTTATGCAATGTCAAAAAGAGAAAACTACCATCATAGTGAAAAAGTCTACAAGTAACCATGATGTGTCACTGTTAAATGCTCAGAGGCTAAACAAAAATATCCGCACCCTTCAGGCCGTCCTCACTCTGGGGAATGTAGACATCTGTGCTGTGAGCAAGACTTGGTTTAAAGCTGTAGAAAGTACTCTAGAAGTGCAAGACTACAGTGCCTTCCACACATTTAGACCAACAACAGCATAGACTGGGGCCAAAGGTGGAGGTGTCTTGATCTACATTAACAACAAACATACCTCCAGTCTGGTTAAACAGGCTGACATCATGGAGCTCATCCACGTGCAAGTCATCATAGGTAAGGTCCTTCACCATATCATGGCTAGGTGCAGCTCACCATTTATGATTGTAGAAGCTCACAACTCTTACCTAAACTTACTAGATGTGCTCACCATCCAACCAAACACCCTATTCATGGGTGACTTTACTCCTCTATAGACTGGGAAATGTTTACTGCCTCAAACTCACAGGCACAATGCTTCCTGGACTTTATTAACACAAACACCATGGAACAGATAGCCCATGCTTGAACCCAAGGATCAAACATTGTGGATCTGGTACTCAATAATATGGGAGAGCATTGCACTGCCCCCTGTGTCATATCCTCACTAGTGTGGTTGGATCACAGAGCTATCTCATTTGAAGTTAAAGTGTAGCAAATCCAGCTAGAAGCCAGTAACAATTACAGGAACTTTTCCAAGGGCAAACTACATCCCTAAGTGAGAGTTTGTCAGGGTGAACTCCCTCAGCCTGAGACCACATCTATGCAGAGATTATTCACAGAGTCACTATACAAACATGTGAATGGCTGTATGAATCTTGAGTCATATACCACAAATAAGAAGCCAAAACAAACTCTAAAAATCAAAATCTATTGGTGGAATCCTCATCTAAACAGGGTATATAATAAAAGAAGTAAATTAATGGCCAAAATCAGGAAAAGCAATTCCCTTGAAGACAAGTGCTCTCTAAACCAACTAAACAAGAAACTAAGACATCTAATTAAGCCCAACTAAGCCAGCTATGAGGTAAGAAAAGACTCACAGGCTAAGGACAATCAGAAGGCCTTCTTTAGCTGTGTCCTGAACCTTAGAGGTAACACACAACCTGGTGACTGACCTGGTGGTGAATAGTACCACCTACACCAATAAGACTGACATAGCAAATCTACTGGCTGATAATTTCAGCTCAGACTTCACTCCTACCGCCTCCACCAGGTGAAATCCCATCCAGCATACTTTCCCCAGATATCAATAGGGACCAGGTGCTTGCAGCACTCACTAAAGCTAAGAACACCACATCCGTGGGTCCTGCCAATGTCCTTGTTTGCTTCCTGAACAGTCTAAAACATGATCTATCAAGACCACTAGAGGCACTCTTTATCTACAGCCTTGAAACAGTCTACATTCCAAATGAATAGAGGAATGCAACAGTCATTCCCCTACACAAGGGTAGGACTTTAACTGACCCAGGAACTACAGACCCATTAGTCTAGCAAGCCTGATATGAAAAGCTATGTTATGAATTATCATGGAAATGATAAACAAGGACATCGGCAAACTACAGTCATTGGATCCATCACAATTTGGCTTTGTTAATGGAAGGCCATGTCTACTTAAACTGGTAGACTTCTTTAAGAGAGTCACCAATAAAATGGATGATGGTAAAACAGTGCATACTGTGTATCTTGATTTGGGTAAGGCATTTTATACAAAATCTCCCTCAGGCTTTGTTGACAAGCTAGGTGTAAATCTATACATAACTTGCTGGATTGCAGACTGACTCACAGACAAGTATAAAACAACCAGGACCAAACCAGACAGAAGAAACAACAGCAGCAAGATCCTCTAAATAGCAATTTATTCCAAAGAAAATATCCTCTGACGTCTCGGCCTGAGCCTTCAAGGAGTACAAAGAAACTAAACTCTAATCAAGTATATATACACAAACACTAATTGAATCAATTAATATAATGAATGCTAAAAGCACAATTATTCAATTAACAAGCATTCTCAGTTAAGAATCTTCATTGTTAAGACCTTCCAGGACACAATGTTTTTAAACTTTAAAATAAAAAACTGCCTCTTTCTGTTGCAATAAACATTTTTGCATTTATATTATTATATTTACAATTAGGTATTTGTTTCCAAAGAATTGTTTGCACATATAGATCATTAGGATTACTATTATGATATTGTAGAAAATGCTTTTGCTACAGGACTCTCTGCTTTTTTATTCACAATGTCCCTGATGTGTTCTAAGAGCCTTGTTTTAAATGCTCTTTAGTTTTCTCCAATATAGAACTTCTGACATGAACAACGTAAAGCATAAATTACTTCTTCTTCTGTATGGCAATAAAAGATTGTTTTACTTTGGAAAAGCCATATTGTTAATGTGTTCAAAGAAAGGGAACAATGAATTTTACATGCTTTTACATTTATCACATTTTATGGTGCCTTTCCTAATAAGATTATATATTGTAGTGTTTCACTTGGAAAATTGAACCTACTTTTTAACCAGCATGTCCTTAATACTTCTACCCCCTACAGTATGAAAAATTTTTAAGTCAGCATTTAACCAAGTTTTAACATTACTTAAATGAACATAGATAATTCCAAAATTGAGAAACTATCTTAGCAAGTTCATCAGAGAAAAAGAAACAACTGTATTTGGTTACAAAATACGCATGACTTCTTTGTCTTCTGTAAAGTTATTAAATATTCTTACATTTTTGTGCATGTATGCTTGGCATTATTATTAGTTTCTAAAAGTTTATTAAAAGCTTCCTTAATAAGGAAGTATCACTATAGCCTCTATGTTCAAATGAATCCACCAACAATTTCTAGTTCCCCAAAATGTATTTCATTGTTACATAGTCTATGGATCATAACATTTCACTATATAGGAAGTGACTTAATAGTGTGGGGATGACCACTAGAACTATGTACATATTACGCCCATAAATTTTTCTATTTACTGGCAGTAACAAGTTTTTTACCATTCTGAATTTCTAGTTTAACATCAGAAAAGGAACACAGGTATTAATCTGTAAACCATCAAATTCCAAGAGAAATCTATTGGAATTTAAATCAATAAAAAAATTGGCGTGCCAGCCTGTGATCTCCCTCCTACCAAAATTAATCATCGACATATCGATGGTGCCCAATTACATGTTGATGAAAAATTGATGTTTATATATATATACTCCATTTCAAATAATCCCATTTGCTAGATTTGCATACATAGGGGGCAAAGCTTAGCCCCATGGCAGTTCCCAGTTTTTGTGATGTAATTCATTGTGAAATTCAAAAATTGTTAATTAAACAAAATTCAGTAAGCTCCACAATATATTCAGTTACGGAGGAATGACCTAAAAGAATCTAACAGCTTCTATGCCAAATTTATGGCCAATACTTGTGTATAAATACTTTACATCAATAGTTACCCAATACATGGCCTGAGGTTCATTTTACATCTTTTATCTTATTTAAGAGAAATCCAAAAGCATCTACCAAAAGAAGGTAGAGCCTTTACATAAGGGGAAAGTGGTGATGCCAAAAATATTCTACATGTTATGCAGAAAATATCTAGGCCTGAAACAATGGGTCTTCTGATGGTTTAACAGGTTTTATGTATTTTGGCAAACAATTTTTTTAAAGTAAACCATCTCAAGCCTTTTATTAAATTTTTTTTATGGGTAATTTCCCCAAATTTGTTTTTATATTAAGCTTAAATTGGGTTTCCCCGAAAAAAATCTTATAAAAATCCCAATTTTGCCATCGGAGGTTTAAAAACATTCCTTTTTATAAGTGAAAAAACTCCATTTTCTCAGTTTAAATATTCTTTTTTACTAAAAAAATGTTGTTCTCAAAGTATGGGTTAATTTTTAAAAAATTAAAATTTTATTTAAAAATTTATGTAAATCATTTGAGGTTTTTTCATTCAAATTAAATCTTAGATTGAGTGTTTAAAAGCTATTGGAATTAAAAAAGTTTCAATTGAGTACTGTTTTCCACCGGCTCGGGGGCCTTAAAGGAGACCACACTAGTCTTTAGAAGTGTGAAGTCGGCTTTCAAGAAGTTCTTTACTGTGGTCTTTTATTTCAGGTGGGGGTGGGATGAGGACCTCCAGCGAGATTAGTTTGTGATCTGATCTCACCAGTGAGGGGTATACTTCCGGTGTTGAACATTGTGCTC
This sequence comes from Protopterus annectens, assembly GCF_019279795.1. Taxonomy (NCBI): domain Eukaryota; kingdom Metazoa; phylum Chordata; order Ceratodontiformes; family Protopteridae; genus Protopterus; species Protopterus annectens. Next base: position 701,101,307 of record NC_056750.1, read on the forward strand.
CCATGTTCGTGATGATGAGATCAAGTATGTTTTCTCCTCTTGTGGGGATGGTGACTAGTTGTTCCATGGCATTTGAGTTTATGAATTCCAGGAACTTTTGGGCTAGGGTGTTTGGGCTTGAGTAGTGTTCCCAGTCTATATTAGGGTAATTGAAGTCACCTAGTATGATGGTGTTTGGTGATACATTTATCCCTCTAGTGTTTTCAGGAAGGCCATGTGAGGTTCCTGAGTTTGTGAGGGTGGCCTGTAACATGCTACAATTTGCAGAGCAGTCTTGCCTATGGTTAACTGCACCTGGATGGTCTCCGATGCATCGTCGTTGCCACCAGTCTTGAGGTGTGGGTGTCTTTGATGAATATGGATACCCCTCCTTTCTTGGTATTGTCCGGATTTTGGGGCGGAGCATGATAAGAGGTAAAACCTGATAGTGCTGGGGTGCTCTCAGGAGCCTTGAACCAGGTTTCTGTCACTGCACAGACATCGATGTTCTCCATACTGAGAAGGGCCTCGAGTCGTGCATTTTGAGATTTAGACTTCTGGCATTGAGCAGCATTACCCTTAGTTTTTTCCTTTTTGTGTTCTAGGGTGGTAGGTTTAGAATTTGAGCCTTGCCTAAAAAGGCACTATGGGGTGGCAAGAGCCTTTGCCAATATCCGGAATCCCAGGGGTGACAGGTGCAAGCCGTCCCTTGGAAACAGCGTGGCTTGTCCAGCATGTCATCCCAGGCAGACAGACATTGGATCCCCTTTGAATGACACCAGAGTTTAAGCCAATTGTTAAAGCTGATCATCTTATCTCTGTATTGTGGCATCATTCTTGTGAAGGTAGGATACTGCTCAAGGTCAGGGTCATACCTGCCTGGGCTACATAATCAGAGAGCTCCTCAATGTCTATTTTCATGTAGTCCAAGGAGTACGTCTCAGGTCGTTTACACCAGCGTGGACAATGACTGAGTCGTATTTGTACCTGCTGTTGAGAGACCTGAGTGCTTGCGTTATGTGGCGGATTCTAACGCCCGACAGGCAGCTTACTGTGACCTTCTCCTTACTCAGTCTGGTGGCGGGTCGTCAGTGTGTCTGACTATGGAGTCACCAATGACTAGTGTGTCTGGCATTGTGTTTGGCCTTAAGGGCTGTGACTGTTTGACACTCTGATTGTGAGGTCTATGTGTTGCAGGTGTTGTGTTCTGAGGTGGTGGTTGTTTGGGTGTCTGCTTTGGTGGCCTCTGCTGTTTTGGTAGATTTTTGATCAGAGCCGCCGAGTATGTCTTTGTGTGTTTATGTGTATGATTTGAGGTTGTGATGGTACTATGTGAGACTGGGTCTATAGTGTGTGTGGTAACCTTCTCCTCCTGACTGGTCTTGCCAGTCCTATAGTGTGGTTGGATCACAGAGCTATCTCATTTGAAGTTAAAATCAACCCAGCAAATCCAGCTAAACCAGTGACAGTTAGGAACTTTTCAAAGGCAAACTACATCCTAAGTGAGAGTTTGTCAGAATTCAAGACTCCCCTCAACCCTGAGACCACATCTATGCAGAATTATTCACAGAGTCACTATACAAACATGTGAATAGCTGTATAGAGGCGGTCATACATACCACAAATAAACCAAAACAAACTCTAAAATCAAAATCTATTGGTGGAATCCTTATCTAAACAGGGTATATAATAAAATAAGTAAATTAATGGCCAAAATCAGGAAAGGCAATTCCCTTAAAGACAAGTGCTCTCTAAAACAACTAAACAAGAAACTAAAACATCTAATTAAGCTCAACTAAGCCAACTATGAGGTAAGACAAGACTCACAGGCTAAGGACAATCAGAAAGCCTTCTTTAGCTGTGTCCTGAACCTTAGAGGTAACACACAACCTGGTGACTGACCTGGTGGTGAATAGTACCACCTACACCAATAAGAGTGACATAGCAAATCTACTGGCTGATAATTTCAGCTCAGACTTCACTCCTGCCACCTCCACCAGGTGAAATCCCATCCAGCATACTTCCCCCAGATATCAATAGAGACCAGGTGCTTGCAGCACTCACTAAAGCCAAGAACACCACATCTGTGGATCCTGACAACGTCCTTGTTCACTTCCTGAACAGTCTAAAACATCACCTATCAAGACCACTTGAGGCACTCTTCATCTAGAGCCTTGAAACAGTGTACATTCCAAATGAATAGAGGAATGCAAAAGTCATTCCCCTACACAAGGGTAGGACATTAACTGACCCAGGGAACTACAGACCCATTAGTCTAGCAAGCCTAATATGAAAAGCTATGTTACGAATTATCATGGAAATGATAAACAAGGACATCGGCAAACTACAGTCATTGGATCCATCACAATTTGGTTTTGTTAATGGAAGGCCATATCTACTTAAACTGGTAGATTTCTTTAAGAGAGGCACCAAGAAAATGGATGAGGGTAAAACAGTGCATACTGTGTATCTTGATTTGGGTAAGGCATTTGATACAAAATCCCACTCAGGCTTTGTTGACAAGCTAGGTGTAAATCTATACATAACTTACTGGATTGCAGGCTGACTCACAGACAAGGCCTAAGAAGTCTGGATTAGTGAGACCACCTCCAGCAATAGACAGGTCACCAGATGAGTATACCAAAGTTTTGTGCTAGGCCTGCTCCAGGTTGACATCTACTTCTTGGAAGGCAGGGCTAATGTTAAAGGCCTCTGGGTCACCAACTTCTCAGATGACTGTAAATTAGGAACTATTATATGTTACAAGGCTTGTAATGGCTCAAGTGAACCTAATGTCAAGTTACATATTTGAAACACAGGTTTATCTATTGTTATGCTCATTTTGTGGATAGCTAGCTAGCAAGATAGATAGAATGATAGATAAAGAATGGGCTAATCTGCATGTTTCTACATTGCAAGTAATTACTGCCAGAGCTAAATAGTACTTTTTGGTGGTAATTACCACAGGCAGCCCATGCATCATGTTGGCACAGGTACCCCTCTCAGGCAATCCCCCATATACTTGCAGGCATTCATACACACACACTCACAGGCATCCCCATATGCACATAGATATTCAGTCAATATGACACCCCACACTCAAATGCACTCTCAGACACACTCATCCATTCACCCATATACATACACAAACACAAAAACACACGTGCACACTCACACACACACACACACACACACACACACACACACACACACACACAGACACACACACAGTTATAGGTTCATAGGTAATACTAGGCTAGCTGCCCTCGTGGGCCATTTTAAGTCTAACCAATTTCCCTTTTCTTGCTCAAAATAACATTTGGTTATAGACGTGCCTTACCTGCCCCATGGCCGATTATTTACATATATATATATATATATATATATATATTATCCCTAATGAGAATCTCTAGGATTATTCCATAGATAATACGAGGAGGCCCACGCATTGGATAAATCGTTAGTGAGCCTATCTATGTTAGTAGTACAGGGGCAGTTCTGTGTCCCATCCATAGATCCAAGTTGTATTTGAATATGGCCATCTGAGACCTGTTATACCCTTCTAGATATGCAAACACACTGCCATACACATACACACATTTTCTAACCTTATCTGAACAAAGTCCAACAAAATAGGGGACAAACGCCCCAAAACAGGGGCATATTTTAAATATTGCTCTTATCAACTTAGAAAGTGGCTAGAGTAAAAGGGTTGTTTTAACATAAATTTTCTGAAGGATTTGAAGTCTGAAATTCAAACGTATGTCATTATTTAGTGACTTCGGTTTCTGATCATCCCAATGATTTGCCAAAAGACAGAAATTTTATGAAGAACAGACCAAAAATCTGGGCAGGTGAGAGGTATGTTCATTACCATGTAGTATGGCTGTAAAGATGGCTCACCGTGGTAATTCTACTGACTGTATGGAATCTGTGCAGGGGGGCTTGTCGCTAAATCAGAAAGGGTGTTCTTGATGAACTTAACAATCATGACAGCCCTTTCTGAATCCTGGTATTGGTGTTCTTCACATAACAGTAAAAGTACTATTACTTTAAGCTGTCCAGAGAAGATAATCATTTTTAAGGTTACATTAAAACAAATTAGGTTATATGCATAAGAACTGCTGCCAAAACTGACAATACTTACGTGATCAGGATAGACTGATTTTCCCTGTCTGCAAGACAGAAATAAAGAGTGCATTAGAAGAATGAGTCCCTATGATTAATTACAAATTGGTATTAAGCTTTAAAAGTGAAACAGGAAAAAAAAAGCAATTAGGTAACAGTGCACTTAGGGATATGTATAAATGAAATTGGCATATAAGCCATTAAACATGAAACAGGAAAAATAATTAAGTAATGGTACACTTGAGAATATGTATAAGTGAAAACGTTGTTATAGCTCTCAAATATCTCAGCAAAAGTACCAGCTATACAAGTGTCATCATTCTGAAAAACTAAGGGCAGTATCCACAAACATGGTCTGCACCGCATAGGACTGGTACACAGAACAAAATGAGTAACAATGTCCAATGCAAAGTACAAAACTCTGCGAACTACACAGTATAGTGACTAAAGCCATTGTGTTAAGGTTGCAGTCAAGTCACTTCTAATGAACATATACAAATGAAGATGTCTGTATCAGTTATAATTCGCAGAGGTTATGACTGAGGAGTAAAGACTGTCTTTTGAGTCAGGAAGTTAAGTCAGGAGGTTACAAGCCTGCCAGTGTGCATTAACTGCAGCATGAACGCTATCCCAAGCCCAGATTGGTAAACCGATGTGTTGCTCAGCAATACATGCCTAAATAACAGCATCAGCCTACCAACAAATCCAGCCTTCAGGAAAGCAGCCAGTAATTCTGGAAATATTTACTATGGTACACACAAACTACACACCACAACCGCACAAAATACTTGTGCAGGTCCTGTTGGTTATTTGTCTTGCCATCAGATATCCCTTAGCCCAAACAGAGGACTAAGACAAAATTCAAATGGAAGCTGGCTGTGCATATATGTGTAATGAAGTGATAATGTGCATGAAACACTGCTGGTCTTGGCTGTGAGGCAGTTGATCTACTGATGGCATCGTCAGTTGCTAGTTCAGTCACTATCCATCAGTGCCCTATTTCAAACTGTTATCTTGTATAGTTATTCACCTCTTTTCATTCTCCTAATTACAAAATTGCTCCAATTTTCTTTTTCATGTTATCTATCTACCTATCTTGTCTCAGTTAAATCATTTACTTTCTATTAACTAATCATTTTCTTTACCAGTCAGCCTTCTGAACCTCCATTAAGGTTAGACATATCACATTTTAATACATAGTGTAGGACACAGGGTTATTGAAGGAAACACACACACACAAGCCTAGGACTAGTTTAGGACTTTATTTTTCTGTACAAGTATTTCTTGCTAATCTGTTCTGTAAACAGTAATTATTGCTCAAATTTATCTTGGAATTTCATACTTGCTTTGATGTCTTTCCTTGTTTGTGTCACATTATTTAATCCTTATGTGGTATCTCTTTTTTTTGTTGTTGTTTTGGTTACCTTAGCCTATTAAACTTTTTAAAATAAATGCATTTATCAATACAGAATTATGTCTGCACCTTTTTTTATGTGAGGAAATGGAGGACTAAGAAATCAAATAGCATAGAATTATACCTTTACAGCCCACCTAGACAGTGACTACCTTAGGAAAAGGAACAAACTGCTGGGACAATATTAGAAAAATAAACACAGATAGGTGCACATAGCACATAACCTACCATCAGGACTGCATGTCACAGAATGACCTGCAGCATGTTTTGGTTTTTGCATGAGACCAGGGCAACTGCAGAGCACAGTTGCCAATAAAAGGAGCACTTGCAGACACACTGCATGCTTTGATGGCATGACTAGGAAACAGGCTGCTGTGAAGGGACAGTGCTCAGGTCCTTAGATATAGCCATATGATGGTTCAGCTTCAGGAACTCATGTTTAGAAATATTTAATTTCCATTGACTCTGTGAGCCTATTATGTGTTCTTCCTGTCGACTACACTTTTCATCAGCTTGGTGTTTGCCTGAGGCATATCATCAGGGCAAGCACCAGTGCCAAAATTACCCTTTGAGATCATTTCTGGTGTTGGAGAATCCTCCAGCTCATCAAATGCAAACCTTAAAACTACTGGAAGCAATGCAATGTCTGTAATGTACATCTGCACATCTCATTTAAAGCTCTAAGCAGCTTCACATTTTTGTTAGATATAGCTTGATTCTGTATAGAATTAACAAAAGTCTCTTTACATTCTGTAGCCAATTATAGGATACAAAATATCCATATTAAAAAATAAGTATGTTGTTCTAGAGGACTCAAAAAAATAAAGCAACGGTTTGAATGTAAATGGAGGGGGATTACTAAATGTGCAAGTGCCCAGAGCAGAAGGGCTTCTAAAGAAACATGATTTTTTCTGTCAGTAATTTGCAAAGAGTTTCACTTTAATAGCAAATGTTTACTGAAGTCAAATGTTGCATTTACTTTACACTTTCTTACTATATTAGTGTCAGCTTCATTTACAGTCAGTAATAGTAGCATAATTTTCTCCATTATGTTGTGAAAATATGAAAATACTGTTGTGATTATCACTATTACTTTTATTAGTAGTAATAGTAATGGTAGTAGTGGTAGCAATAGTAGTGATAGTAGAAGTAGTAATAACAATAATAGTAATAGTAGCGATAGTAGTAGTAACAACAGTAGTAATAGTAGCAGTAGTAGTAGAAGTGGTACTGGTATTACTAGTAATAGTAGCAGTAGCATCAGTTGTAGTAGAAGTAATAATGGTAGTAGTAGCAGCAATAATAGTAGTAGCAACAGCAATAGTAGTAGTACTAACAATAGCAGTGGTAGTAATGGTAGTAGTGGTAGAAGGAGTAGTAGTAGCAGTGCTAGTGATAATAATGGTAAAAGTAGTAGCCGCTGTACTGGTAGTAATAGTAGCAATAATAGTAGTTAGTAGTAATAGAAGTAATAGCAGTAGAGGTAGTAGCACTGGTAGTAGCAGTAGTATTAATAGCAGCATTAGTAGTAGTAGCAGTAGTAGTATTGCTATTATTATTGTTATTATTATTATGCATTGCTTGACAGAACTACCCAGATAAGGACTTTCTTATCAAAATTACAATGAAAATTATGAGACTTAGCAACCTCAACATCATACATGCAAATACTTAGTAGTTTACCTGAAATGTATCATTATTTCTACAGACCACAACAACTGGTGCAAATGAAATAATTTGCTGACATGCATTGTTTAGTTCCATACATATTTTTGTTGTTGACACAATTTTTTAAAATAAATTGCAACTACATCTTCCTGAAGTGAAACTGTGGAGGAAACTAGTAAAGGAATCAAGGTATTGGGAACAAATAACTATACCACTACTTTCTCAGTTTTTTTATTTTTTCCTGAACACTCGTCGTGGTGAGGTTGGAACTAGACACATACCTGTGCATGTTCAATTTTTAGGTTTGTGATCTTTGGTTTTGTGTCCAAGGATTTGCTCTGACATTAGGAATCCACTTTGTTGACTTTTCTCAGCATGGAGAATACACACCTTTGAGACCTAATGACTCTACTAGTATGGGATGATGAAGGTCAGTGCCCCAACATTACTACAACTGACAGCTCACAAGGTAATAATGAGAATATGCACTCTGATCATTTTGCAAAGCAAGAAAAGCAACTTAAACTGCTATAAGGTCTATTCTGGGAGCAAATATGTTTGTAAAAGAGTAGAGTTAAAAGAAGATTACCAAGGGGACTGAGACTTAATAAAATGTGGAACAGTGTGCATGTAGGACTAGCCCAGGAATGGAAAGACAATCCTGAGAAAGCTAGTTTTAAACTAACAGACTTGCTTATGAAACACAACAAAGAAAAACAGGACACCACTAAAGAAATAACTGAGACCCTTGAGACTGAATGTAAGCAGGAGGCAGATCACAAACAGACATTTCAGAATGTGGTAGAGAAGGTTTACAATTATCAGAAGTCCATCCTAGAGAGAAAGATTCAGAAAATGAACAGAGATTAAATGGACAAAGATGATCCGCAGCATCTCATGAAGCATAGATCCAGTAGGGGGAAGTGAAAACGGACAGCAGAACTACAGGAGACATTTTAACAGGTGAGCCAGCAACAGGGTAACCTGGACACTTGCGGATATCACCAGTAATATCAATGACAGTAATTATGATGCCAGTAATGCCAACGGTAATTACATTTACAATAATATTGACAACAATGATCTGAATGTTCAAACTTATAAAGCAGGTGTTATGAAAGAACAGGTTTTTCACAATGTGAAAACACCCACAGGACCGGACAGACAAATGAGGGACAGACAAATGGACAACTGACCAGCGGCATCCAGTAACCCTTGGTCCCCACAGATGGACATAAGAGAACATTGAGATCCTACCCAGCTGCAATACAACTCCCAGGGCTCACATCACCAGAGCCCAGTACACAAGAAACTTGTTACTTTGGTACACTACCTGGTTTCATGGTTTTAGGAAATTATTGTGACTGAGCTCATCAACAAGTTTAAAGACCACTAGTTTCTCTGTTTTTTATTTTTTCTTCAACACTCATGGTGGTAAGGTTGGAACTAGACAGATTTGTGTCCTTGTTTATTTTTTATTTTTGTGTTTAACACTGATGAACCACAGTTACCTTCTTAGCCATGCAGCTCTGCTATCCTTAACTTTGAATTTCTAGTTCATTACTGCTCATACACTGCTCTAGGACAATTTTATTAGCACAGCTCTGGAGCTTTTAGCATTGTTTATTTACTGCTGGCACTGTTTATTTATGCAATTCTGTTGTTTCTTAACTGATAGTAACTTTTCTGGGCTGTTCTGATGCATACATTTCTGCTGCAGTTTGTATTTGTTGTGGAGTTTTCTGTGAACCTTCTGCTGCGTAGATCTGCCTACAGCTGATGTTAATGGTTGCAGGTGTTAGACCAATCAGGGTCTGTCTGGCAATGCAATTCTGCTACAGACTATCTTGCATGCTTGTTCATAGGTTCATAGGTTGTTAATAGGCTAATGACCACTAGGGTTCTTACAAGCCTAGCCGTGCATTGCAAACCATTTGAGTCACTTCTATTATGATTATCTATATGGGGGCGGGTCACGTTAGTATGCAGGTAACTAAGGATTTGTAGGGGGAGTATTAGGGTAACACTTTTCCTATTCACAGCATCTGTCTATAAAGGATATGGGGATAAGGCTGAGGGTAAATTAATGATTTCCCATCCAGTTGTCAAGGTTTCATTTGAAGAGGGTTAGGGATGAACTCTGTTTTACATGGATGTGGAGACTATTTCATAGTGTGGTGATTCTTTACGATGCATATCTGTCTCTCTAGCGTGTTCTGTTTATGTTACAACTGAAATTCATATCTCTGGATCTAGTATTTCTGGTGCTGTTTGTTTTGCACATGTGCAAAAGATCCATAATGGCTGGTTCTGAGGAAGCCCTGTAAGCCAGGCAAAGATCCCTTCTCAGCAGCCTGTAGGAGACTAAAAAACAGAGACAGAACCTTTAGGCAATCAGTGTAGGATAGAGTATTCATGCCCTGGATTCTCCTTGTGAGAAATCTTTGTGGGAGTTCCAACTGTTGCAAGTATCTGGTTAGGTACATGCCAAAAGGAGCATTATGTTAAGTGATAGGTCTGATAAGGGCCAAGTAGAGTAGTACTGTATCTTCCTTGGATCTGGGTCATCATCATCATCATTCACCCCCCCCCTTTTTCCCATTTTCTACATGAGGTCAGGATGACGTGTCAGCTGTCACCACCTCTCTCACTGCTCAGTGCCATTCTTCTGCCTTGTCTGACACTCATGTGTGACTGTTGCAGGTCTTCTTTCACACAATCCATCCACTTCTTTGCTGGACATCCTTATTTTCTCTTGCCTTCTTCCTGTCTTTCTCACATCTTCACTAGATTGCCTTCTGCTTTTTTGCACATGTGCCTGACCAACCATAATCTGTTCTCTTTGACCTTCTGCAATTGGAGGTACTTTGGCTTCTGCTCTTTTGTCATTTCTTCATCTGTTCCACAGTGTGCATCCTACCACCCATCTCAGATACTTCATCACAATCACCTATAGTCTCCTTATCTGCTCTGCATTTACTGCCCAGGTTTCTGTACCATACAGTAGTACTGGTCGCACCACTGGTTTGTACACCTTACTTTTCAGCTTCTTTTGTCATACACTATACCTGACACTCTGTGCTAGTTGACTGCAGCCCCTCTTATTCTAGCTTTGACCTCCTCATTTAGACTTCCATTCTCCTCAACCACCCTGAGCTTCTTCTGAACTCCACCTTTTGTTGCCATAACAACTGCCTTATTTCTACTCAGTTTCATCACCTGTGCCTTCAGTTTTGCGTTCCATTCCCCTATCCTTTGTTGATTTTCTTGCTCAAAGTCTGATTGTAATGCTACATTGTCTGTGTACAGCAACTTTGTTGATCTGTCCCCTCCAACCAGTTTGTTAATGTAATCCATCACTAGTATGAGCAGCAGTGGGCTCAAAACTGAACCCAGGTGCACAATTACTCTCACTGGGCACCCCTCTTTAAAACCACACAATTTTTGTACTCGAGTCATTGCGTCCTTGTACATAACTTGCACTGATTCTACCAATGTTTCTGGGACTTCAAACCACTGCAGGACTGCCCAAATTAGCTTTCTTGGGACCTTGTCATATGCTTTCTCCAGGTCTAGGAATGACAGTTGGACACTTTCCTCATCTCTAAATTCTTGTCAGCTATCTGTCTCACTGCAAACATCAGCTCAATTATTGTGCATCCTGATCTGAATCCAAATTGCTCATCTCCCATCTTACTTTCAATAACTCTGCATATTTGTTTAGCAATGACCCTCTCCAGAACTTTCATGATATGTGACACCTCTGTACCACCCACTGGATGTTTCCTTTGTTCTCCACACTGTTATGAATATCCTCAGGGCCATTTCTACCAACTCACCCAGCATCTTTATAATATCTGCTGTAACCTTTTATCTGAACCTGCTTCTTTCATTGGTTTTCTTTTCCTTAGTGCTGTTCTTACTTCTTCTATGTCGGGCTTCTTCTCTTCTCACATCATAGGCTGTGTCTGGGGCAGTATAGCTTTGTTGGGGATTTCTTCATTAACTAGCTGGTGGAAGTACTTCTTCCATTTGCTTTTGATGTCCTGTGGACTGGTGAGCAGGTTGTTGCTGGCATCCCTTATAAAGTGTGTCTATCTTCTTATCTTTCTGACTTTGCTTTTCAGTCTGATATAGTTTCTTTGTGCCATCTACTGACTTACTTTCTAGAAGCTGTTAAAGTGCTTGATCCCCTGTTCTTTGTTATTGCAATTCCTTTCTTAGCTTCTTTGCTAACTAATCAGTATTCCTTCCTAGTCAAGTCCATCTTTTATATCTCCCACTTTTTCCTGCACTCTCTCTTTCTTTTGAAGGCTTTCTGGACTTTTGCATTCTACCATCTGCTTTCCTTATGTACCTTATTTCCATACATGACTCAGCCGCATATATATTCTATAGTCCTCATACATTCTGTTTTGAGGCATTGCCAGTCTTCTTCAACTCCACCTATTTCCTCTTCTCATTGAGGTTCTAGAGCCCTGAGTAATTCCTTGAACTGTTTTCCTTTCTCTCCAGTCAACTTCCAGGTCTTTAGTCTGGTCTCTGTCGACCTTAGAACCTTCTCTGACCACTGATTGCAATTATTGTGGCAACCAATGGTTTATGTTGTGGGCCAACTGTTTCACTGGGGATGACTTTGCCATTGCTGATTTTACCCCTGTGCCTTTTCCATACTAGGAGGAAGTCTAGCTGACTTGCATGTTGGCTACTCTTGTATGTGATCTTTTGACTGTGTCTCTTTCTGAACCTCTTCTTCTTTATTCCTGCTACCTCACCCATGTGGACCCAGGCAGTCCATTATATCCTGTTCTCTATGATGTCCTGATATGTACATTTAAGTCATCCATTATTAAAATCAATTCATGTTGTTTTGTTTTATCTACTATGTCTTGCTACTGCTATCTGACTGCACTCTGTTCCTGACTATCACAACCTTCCAAGGTTGAGATTATGAATACTGCCCTATCAATAGTCTGGAGTCTGACTGCCATGAGTCAAGTCACTCATTCTGATGACATCCTTTACTGTCTTTTGAATCCTGTTACCATTTCTGTCCTGTCCTCCTCCTGAATAGCAGACTCTGGATCCCAAGCCAAATGGCTTTGCTGCACTACCATTTGATCTTATCTGCTGGATACATAGGATGTCCAGCCTCCTCCTTACCATCAAGCCATCCACTTCCAGGCTGTGTTCTGTCAGTGAACCTACAATGAGTGTAGTAATTCTTAGTTCATATTTTGCAGGTTGCTTGGTTTTATGTCCAGTTTTCTCTCCACAGAGCTATCGCAGATAATCCAAGCTGGGCAGCTGGACACCATCCGACCAGTCATTTAGTGACGTATGATTGCTAGGCTTTATGGCAAGCACACACTGGCTGGTAATAGGGGAACATGCACCCCTCCCACCATTAGCTTGGGTCTCTCGGTAGGTTTGAGTAAGCCAAATCCTCAATCCACTTATCACAGACAAATACCCATGCCCATTTGGTGATATTAGTAAATGCAACTGAATCAGCTTCAACCATATTTTATACCACTGAGTGGCTACCTTGCCACAGACACACATTTTGTGATCCGTGTTCTCCTATCATGAGGATACTGTGCACCACAGTATCTGCCCAAAGCAGTTGGTTTATATGACTCTTTCCCCTATGGGGCACCATATAGAGTCTGTGCTGCTGCCCACAGCTCCCATTTTTTGGTGAGTTTGAGATTGAAACACTCTGCATGTTTTTTCAGGTGGGAGAAACCCATATAAACACAGGGAGAACATGCTAACTCCAAATAAGCATTGGTTGGAGGTCAGAGTCAAACCTTGCACCTTGTGCATGGGAGGAGAGGACCTTAACTATTATGCCAACTGGTCTCCTAAAGACCTGAACTCCATACCCTTACCTGTAAGTTATGTGACATACAATGATTTTCTTATTATCTTAACTGCATTTTGTTCAAAGGCCAGATTGCTGTCTATATATGTTCCCAGATTTGTTACTACTGGGTCATGTCTTAGATGGAGTTATGAGATTGGGTTGACAGTTTCCCAAAGGGCATTATAATGATTTTTTTGCATTGCTTTTAGGCCATAGCTTTGGTGTCAGTTATTTGTCTGGGTTAAACCCATTTGCAAGATGTTGGTATTCTGGGGTAATCTATAATAGTTCCCAAATACAGTCATATGCAAACTTGGTGAGCTAGAGGCCTTGAACATTAGTTTTGACCTCCAAGAAGTAGATAGTAAACAGGACTGGGCCCAGCACCAAGTCCTGTTATACTCCACTGGTGACTGATCTCTTGGTGGAGGTGGTCTCACTGATCCTGACTTCTTGCATCCCAAATGTGAGTCAGCCATAAATCCAATGAGTTATGTAAGGCTTCACAACTAGCTCAGAGAGCTTGTCAGTAATGCCTGAGTAGGGTACTGTACTGAATGCCTTAGTCAGGTCAAGATACACTGTATGTATCGCTTTACCTTCATCAGTTGCCTTGGTGACCCTCTAAAACAAGTCTTCCAGCTTAAGTAGACATGACTTTCCCTTAACAATGCCAAACTGGGAAAGGTTCAGTATCTTTAGGTTGCCAGTGTCCTTGTTTATCATTTCCATTATAATTCATTACATGGGTTTGCATATATTAGGCTTGTTAGATTGATGGATCTGCAGTTCCCTGGGTCAGCTGATAGTCTGGAAGCCTCTATGCAGCCATTCACATGCTTATATAGGGACTCTGTGGATAAGTCTGCATAGGTAGCTGTGGTCTTAGGCTTTTGGAGAACCTTGAATTTTGACAAACTGTTATTTAATAGAATATAGTTTGCCTTTGAATAGCTCTTAACTGTTACTGGTTTAGCTGGATTTTCTGGGTTGATTTTTAATTCATATAAGGCAGCTTTGTGATCTGACCTCATTAGTGAGGGTGTGAGATGGAGGAGGTGCAATGCTCTCCCATGTTGGACAGTTCCAGAGTCAATATCTCTGATTCGCTTTTTGGAGTCTGCACTATCTATTTTATTTGGCATTTGTTTACTGAGAAAGTCTAACTGGGTGGGTGTCCATTTTCAATTGAGGCCCAGGGAGAAAAGCTCCAGAGACAATTAGCATATTACATTAGCTTATTCCAATCAATGTTTTCACATACAAGAAAGGATATACAATAATGGATAACACATATTCTTTACATATATTAGATGAAACATATCTGCACATTAATTACAGACATTAGATATTACTAAGGAGACTACGTACATGAGACAAGTGGTCTTTACAATTATATGAATCAGATCGGCTTGATAGGTAAATCGTTTTTATTATAGCGTACTTAGTATACAATATCTTATAGTACAGGGTTGGAAGAGCATGGGGATTACAGGAGAAGAAAGTAAGAGATAGAAATATGTGTGTTTGTTGGTAACGTGTGGGGTATGGGTAGGGAAGAAGCAGAAGAGAGAAGGAAAAGTTAGGGGGTTGTATAGTGATACCAGTGTAAAGTATAGGTAAAACAGGCAGGAAATTATCAGTTGTATAAAATATAATTGCAAGATGGAGGGTAATGCTGTTATAGTTACAAATTAAGGAGCTATTTGATTAACGTAGTGTAGAACATGAGCAGAGCCATGTATTTTTCGATAGTTTTTAAGAGAGTGTGTGAAAGACTTGAGGGATGTGTCTGTCATTATAGGTGTGGGCACAGTGTTCCATATTTTAGCTATGCAGTGAGAATACAGAGAATACTATGCTGATTTAGTTGGTTTATGAACAGTGAGTTGAACTTGGTTATTTGATCACAGGGGCCGTTTAGGGGTGTTTTTGTAGTACAGTGTTTGTGTTAATAAAGGCCAGAAAGCACTGTGCCTGTAAGGTTAAGGTAGTAGAGAGGTAGTTTAAGTCACCCATGAATAGGGTGTTTGGCTGGATGGTGAGTGCCTCTAGTAGAGTTGAGTAAGAGTTGTGAGACTCTAAGGTAATAGATGTTGACCTGTAGCTAGCGAGGGACCTTATCTGTGGTGCCTTGTACATAAATGTTTTAATTCTATTTAACCCAGTTGGAGATGTATTTGTTGCTAGTGTAGATCAAAACTTCTTCACCTTTAGCCCCAGTCTCTGCTGTTGTTCGTTTAAATGTGTGCTAGACACTGTAGCCTTGCACTTCTGGGGTACTTTCTATGGGGTTAAACCAAGTCTTGGTCATCGTATAGATGTCTACATTCTCCAGAAGTGAGGAGGCGTTGATGGGTGTGGAGTTTTTTTATTTAGGCTACATTGGTAGTTTTGTCTTTTTGGCATTGCCTGAAGAGGCTCTAAGAAGAGTGGATAATGTTTCCCAGGGGAAGCAGGTGCAGCCCACCCTTGGCAAAGCAACATGTTCTTTTGTTCATGTCCTCCCACACTGGCAGATATTGGATCCCCCTGGAGTGACATCAGTAGCTAAGCCAGTTATTAAAATCAGTCATTTTATGTTCAGACTGTGCTATCATCCTTGGTAAAGGTAGAATGAAGCTCAATGAGAGGCTCTTACCTACGTGTGACGCATATTCCAAGAGATCCGTTGTGTCTCTTGGAATATAGTCCAGTGAAGTATGTCTCAGGTCATTAACACCCACATGGACTATGATACAATCATACTGGTACCTGGGTGCAGTAACTTGCTGTCGGCAGACTGATGGGAACTTCTTAGTCTTGCAGATCCTGTTGCTTTTTATATTGTTTGATATTGGAGACCTGCTGCAAGGACTCCATCTGCACAATTCTGCCACATTTCATCTTGCTGTGATGACAGTTTTGCATGCAGTAGAGAGACTAATATTGTGCTTGGTAAAAACCTTGAGTACACCCATATTCCTATTTGTTTGAGAGTATGTACAGTTCCTGTGGTACCTGCT
Organism: Protopterus annectens; assembly: GCF_019279795.1. Classification (NCBI taxonomy): domain Eukaryota; kingdom Metazoa; phylum Chordata; order Ceratodontiformes; family Protopteridae; genus Protopterus; species Protopterus annectens. The sequence continues at coordinate 701,117,370 of NC_056750.1, forward strand.
TGCACCTTTTTGCCTAGTAAGATGGATTCTTCGAATTTTAATCTTTTATCTTAAGCCTAGGAACAATAAACTCTGTGACTTGTTGTTTCCCTTCAGTCTTCTATTACAGGAATCTTTTTATTCTCTGGGGATTGCACTGATATGCTCCTTACCACAACTCTCGTACGACTGTATACATTGAGGGTACTGGAACTGTGGTTTTAATGAAGCAGAGCTTCTTTGGATTCATGCAGGGCATTGCTCTACCAGTACTGTTAGCTAGTGTCAGCCAATAGTTGTCAGGCATTGTAGAAATGTTTATACAAATCCAGTGAATTCTATAATTTATTTTACCATGGTTCATTAGTTAGTCACCAAATCTAATACTGGTTGTAATCTTCTCCCTGCTTGTGGAGAGAGTCAGTCTCTTAGATTTGATTCTAATTTTCTGGAGTTAGAAGACTGAGACATGGTCAGTGTAGGATGGGATCACTGAACCCTAGTGTATAATGCAGATTTTATCTAATCATTGTGAGTTGGGGATGTTCCATTCTCTAAGGAATGGTGCATCTCTCAATAACTCCAAGGAATTTCCTTTCTTCTTCTACTATCAATTATTGTTTTCTTTCATTGCATGGCACTTTAAAGTCATGTGCATCAGATTCTGATGAGATTCCTGGAAGATTTTATTCTACTGAAACGCAGTACCATTTTTAAGGATTTGTTTTTTTACTCTTATCTTTTTACATTATAGTATATAAGGACCTAGGTAAGGTATAGTTTAGTAAGGAGACAGCATTTAATTGTTAGATATCTTTTCTTCTGGGCATAAAGAATCTGAGATATTTGATTCCTTTGAGAAACATGCATTTTTTCAGGGTTTGTAGGTGTTACAGTTTTGAACTCATGGATTTTGTTTCACTCTCATGGCTTTTTGCTTCACCATACTGGCATAATTCTATTCAGAAAATGTCTGTCTTGTCTGAATTACCCAAGCATGATCAATCACGGAAGGCAGAGAATGTCACTAAAGCTGCCTCACAGGTTTATATTACATTACATGTGCTTATGATACTGCTCTGTTATTTCCTTACATCTTCTACATTAAGTGATATGATTAAAAGGCAGACATAGTCAGGGGACATACTTAGGTAGATGATATGTTTTTTTCAGGATGAGAAATCTGTTTAATGATACAATCATATTGTTAGATGATACCACTCAGTCTCCACTTCGGGATCTTGTAACTACAGATAAGATGAGAGGGGACTTTTATTTAACAGCCCACGTTTGCACTGATGCTGCCAGCTCTAAAAGGCCAGAGGAAGAAGTTTTTTTTTCCCAAAGGAATTATTTAAGATAATGCACTCCTTTATATGGCCAATCCTTTATTCCTCGGTCTTTTATCAATGATCACACTAATTCACCTAGTAAGGGATGTTGCTGTAATTGTTTGGTGCTCCTCTTGCCTTCTCTCTCTACTGATAGAAAGCCTTTGAGTGGCTTCTACTTGACAAGTTTTCTTGGGTCTATTTTATTTATTGTACATGCTCAATGTTTTTGTTTGTTTTTCCTTTTGTGACTTTGGACCATTTCAATATATTTTGAGACACAACCCCCATTTTCCTTTTGAGGTATATGGCTTACAACTGTACCAACTGATTATTACAGCAGAAGGAGTGCAACTACATGAGACATTTAACATAACTCTAAATAATTACATGTATTTCTCTTTGGCCATTTCCTTTGGGTAGGGGTCAGTGCATGGTTTCAACTATGTTGCCCTAATGCTTAGTGTTGGATGGACTCATTCCACAGACTGGCAGACTAATTTGGAATAAAATGGTCATATCTGGAACTCTGCATTTTGCTTTTGTTAACTGTGTAAATTGATAGCCAGTGCATGACTGCAATATGGGTAATGTAGAATGAACAGAGCCATAGCCCAAATGGCAGAAAGCTGTGTGACCACCATTATTTGGCAAGAAATATTGTAGTTGTGGTCACCAAGAGTTAACTTTGTTTTTCTGTCCCCGGATCCATGTAGGAGTTCTGCTGGAGTTTGTCATAACAACACCTTTTAATATTTTTATGTTAATTTGGGGTGCAGCTCTGAAGATCTGTGGATGCTTCTTCTTTTTGCACCCTATACAAGGAAAGTCCTTTCCAGGAAAGAAAGTCCAGCTTGTAGGTCGATAGTAACATTGCAGGGAAAAAGAGGATAAAGACATGCAGAAAATAAAACAAATATCCACAAGTGATTTTTAGACAGAATGGAATTAAGATGAACAGCTATGGTAAGGATGAATGCCTTGCACATTTATACTAATAAAGGCCAAAAAAATAATTTTCTTAACTGAATACATAAGGTGCAAGTATAAATAGATACTAGTCTGGTTCTTCTAGCAATAGCGTTTAAGGAATTCTATGGCATAATATTGCTGATGAGAGGTAGTACTGCAAGAAATGTTCACACAGGAAAAGCACATAAATGTACATATAATTCTGGAAAAAGGCACAAGTTCTTGCCCTCAGAGCTTCATGCAGAAAGGCTTTGTCCTCATAAAAGTATGTCTGTGAGTTTGTGGTGATATGCTAGAACAAAAACATTATGTATTTCCAACTATGATAAGTCAAATAAATTATAATAACCACAGAGAAAAAACAGTGAAAAACAGCTCTACTTTCCACAAGAGTAGATTTTATTATAAAACCTTCAGTCTCTAGCGCCTCGGCTATTACCTTTACAGAGTAAAAATCCTTGTCTTCTAAAACCTCACAATATATATTCCAGACACTTAACATTTCAATAAACCAATTATACAATTAAGTAAAACAGCTCAACGCTGCCATTAAAACAGTTAGTGTATAAATCCTTGCCAATTACACTCCTTATTAAGCCCTTTGGGCTGTAGAGTTTCATATTTCATAATAAGAATAGCTTCTTTTTTCCTCAAAACATATTTCAACAAATCTTCATTATCATACTGATGTTTTATTTGTTCTAAAACTGTAACCTTTATATCTTTTATGTCCCCCCCATGTACCAAATGAAAATGCTCTGCTACTGGACTTGACATTTTTTTTATTTTCACATCCCTTATATGTTCCTTTATTCTCTCTGCAAAACTTCTTTTAGTCTCCCCTATATAATTTTTACCACATAGGCACTTAATTAAATAAATTACACCTCTACTCAAGCAAGAATAAATGCCCATGGTGTTAAAACTTTTATCACCTATTCTTTCTGCCTCCTTTATTGTATATTGGCAGACTGAACATTTTCCACAAGGAAATGTCCCCTTCTCAGTTATAGTGTCTCCTATTTTTGGTGCTGGTCTTCTATACCTTCCTCGTACTAAAAAGTCTTTCAAACTATGTCCCCTTTGATAAGAAACACAAAGCTCCATATCTGACAAGGAGAGCCCAAAGGGCTTAATATGGAGTGTAATTGGCAAGGATTTATACACTGTTTTACTGGCAGCGTTGAGCTGTTTTACTTAATTGTATAATTGGTTTATTGAAATGTTAAGTGTCTGGAATATATATTGTGAGGTTTTAGAAGACAAGGATTTTTACTCTGTAAAGACAATAGCCGAGGCGCTAGAGACTGAAGGTTTTATAATAAAATCTACTCTTGTGGAAAGTAGAGCTGTTTTTCACTGTTTTTTCTCTATGGTTATTATAAAAACATTATGTAGTTTTTTAATGGTTACTTTCGTACAAATATTGCTTCTAATCTTGGTTCTGTTATGCATTTTATATGTTGCATTAACTCATCCAGCAACATTGCGTACCCTTTATAACACCTCTGTTTTATGTGCCACTCTCCTTATGTTTACTTGTGAGTAGTTACAAGAAACTTGTGGGGGAAAAGAAATACAGCACATTGATTTTTTTATGGCAACAGTCACAGCTTTCAGCTATGCCATTGAAACATCATTATAAATGAAGGCTCCTCTCTGGAAACCTTTTGTTGATTATGTGAAGTACAGTACAAGACAATATGGAGGATAAATGCTGTCAGCTTATAAACACCCCTTAATCTTTACTCTGTGATTGGTTCCCTCAGTCATCACTAACATATTAACTGACTCTAGTCAAGTTATGTAATCATACCAGTGTGTTCTTTAGTCAACTCTGGAAAGATGCATCTGTACCTATTTGTTCTTGCCTATTTAACAACTGAACTAGTGACAATACCAAAAAAAAACTTAACCTTGCTCAAAAGCAGATACTGTGTTTGGTTAAGCTATGGCAGCTGCATAGCTGTACTCATATTTGACTTTGAATATACAAGAAATGCAAATCCCTGGCGTTAAGACGTCATGCTTTAAGTACTTGGGACTTGAGCACTTGTAGAATTCCCTCGACAGAGAGAACTGAGTACTCATTCTAGTGCGCAAAAGTGCGATAAATAACTCTTGGCATGAGTTGCAGGAAGACAGTTATTCAGCATGCATGTTTCATACTTTAAAAGGCAAACAAAAATATGTGACTTTGAATATATAATAAGTCTAAGGTTACTGTATCTTAGAGAATTCCTGTCACTCAGTAGTTAACAATCTTGGTGTTCTTATATGAAAGTAGGAGGGATATGGAGCACAACCCCCTGCAAAAGTGGGTACAGGCAACTTTTCCCTCACTTCTAAAAAGCTTTTTATTTCTTTAGTGAGTTATGATGTTGCCTGTTTTATGATTAAATCACAGCTTAGTATTTATACTTTTTAGTGCTAAACACTTCTGCTGTGAACTTTTGTCAAGAAGCCAGTGTAGGTAGTTGCAAACTTCTTCTGGGCACTTAAACTCAGTGCAGATACATGGAAATAAAAAAAAAAAAGACAAATGGCAAACTTTGTTATTAAACCACGATAAAAAAATGTATAAATGAACTAGGCAGGCAGAGTCAAAATAATGCTTTGATATTTAAACCAAGCAATAAAAGCACATATTTTAATTCCTTTTACCTTGTTTCCCAATTTTCTATAAAACTTTTTTGGGCATCAATAAAATTACTTATTTTGTACTTTTCCTTTATATTTATCTGTGTATTTTCTAAGTTTTTCTACCTGTGCTGAGTGCAGTACGGAAGTCTTATTGATAATGCAGGAAAGCACTTACTACATTAACTTTCCATGCCTGATAGCCATATATTTCTTCATTTCTTTTTTACTTATTTATCCTTCAGGCAAAGATTTGTGGCTTTAGATTTTACTGCACATAAAGCATGTAACATAAAGACACAGTTAGTGAAGTTAATCACTATGTTAGACATCTGTTTTTTCATGCTATGATTCTTGGTGATTTAATGTGTTGCAGTGAAACCACAAAAGTCCTTTTATTGGGCTCTTCTTATACTTTAATACTCTGTAGGAGAACACTTGTTGTCTAGTAGGGTTTAACTTTTTTTGTTTTGCTATTATGTAATGGTGTATAATGACTTGACATGCTCAGATAAAACTGATTCAACAGCAGCTATAGAGTGCTAATAAAGTAGTAAACATATTGGTTCATACTTTTTACAGCCTTTATATGGGTGGGTATTTTAACAGCTGCATAGCAATTCTGTACTTGACGTATTGTAGCTTGCTGCTCTTTATATTTCCAGCATTCTACTTCTCAAGATAGACATCACTGCTGTGTATTTGTGTTCCCCCTTTGTAGCAGGGTTTGAACTCCCAAAATTATACTAAAGTGTAAGTAACTCACTTCTAGGCTTTCTTAAATTCTTATGCAGAGCGAGTATGTATTGTTCATTATATTATGAAGTTAATCTCCCAGACAGAATTGTATTCCTTACCTGTTAGCATGTACTGGTAGGCATTGTCTGAGATAGAGAAGATGTGAGGTGGAGCTTCAGAGCGCTTCTTGCCGCGATAGGCAGTGACCACTTCATTGTTATACACAGGGAGCCATTTATAGGGGTTCACTGTCACACAGAATAACCCTGAATAGGTCTAGAAAAATTACAACAAATATAATTTCATATCTAATGTCACATCATTTCTTAATAAAATGTTTAAAAGTAACATGCAGCACTTTGAAATTTATGACCATGATTTATATGATGGACAAAAATATGATAACTTTAGAAAAGGTTAGCGTAAATAAACTGTAGTTTTGAAACAACATGTTGCTTCACTTTTCTAGTCACTGCTATTACCTTCAAACTATGAGTATAACTTATGTTATAGTTTATGATGTCTTGCGGCGACACAGTCATGAAAAAAAAGAACAACAGTTTTGGAAAAATGCAAACATGCAGAGAAGCAGAAATGGACAGAAAACCTGCAATAGTGCACATTGTTTTGGTTTTCCAGTGTCTCCATTGCTTTCACTTAATTTTCTACTTAGTTTTAATACCTGACCTATCCCAATCTACTTTAATCATTGTCTTAAGAATGGGCAGCTGAAAGTTCATTATAGGTTCATACTACCCTTTCAGTCAAGCAATACTTCCTGGTTCTCATTCTGAGTTTCTGCCAAATATTAACTTAACATCAGAACATCCACTGTATTTATTTTTCTTATATGCCTGCCATATGGACATTTTCATTGTACCCTCTCCTCATTCCTTTATCACGTGCATGCAAGTCAAGTTCCATCAGTCACTTTCTGTTTTAAAGAGCACATTCTATGGTCACCTTACACATCATCATTTCCATCAAAGTATTTTTTTTATTAGATGTACATTCTAGCATGGTATATAATGCTATATTAAGTTACCACAAGAGATCTATGCAAGTATGTTATAGTCCACCTTCCTATATAGTTCATGTATCACTTATCTTATCTTATAAACTGTAATGAGTCATTGTACAGAGTGCTTGAAGCTGTCATAGTTGACACTTTCCATCTTCTTTTTTTGTTCGTTTTCATATATTCCAAACAATATGGTTATCGTCAGGTTCTGTATATACCAAGAAACATGCACGCTTGTATTTTTTTTGGTAATGAAGGCCTTTTCTAAGTGAGATTCATATCATTTTACATTGTACAAGTTCTTCAGGCCACTCTAAGACAAACACAGAAACACACCCCCACAGAGGCATGCCTTTCTTATATCTTCCCTACACATCTGATCTTAGACTTTTACAGCATTTGAAAAGATATATATATTTTGCTTTAATCCATTCAGCATTCTACAGTGTCCTAAATTACTTTTCATAATTCATAAATCTCATAACACCATTAGTAATGCATTGCACCACTCAGTGTTAGAGTTGAGGGGCCTACTATAGCTAAGCATTTTGCTAGATGCAGTTTATTGCTACATACTATAAAACCACTGTAGTGTATAGTGTATGTTCTGTATAAATGACTATATCCCAGTTGTTTTTCAAAAAATTTGTTTCTACTTTCTCTAAATAAAATATATATCAGTATCAAGACTAAATGTATTCTCTATCTTATTAAATGTATTTTGCAGCTCAGGTGAGTTATGGCTAAAAAGTGACCATGACCACTTATCTGATTAAGAATCAAATGAGTACGCAAGTTTTCAGCTTGTATTCAAGACCGAGAGCCCTAGGGTCAGTCTTTGTAGACCTGCTACTATTACAGAAGATAGTAAAGTTTATCATAAACATTATAGTGGTTTTAATTATAAATGACTATATCCCAGTTGTTTCTCAAAAAATTCCTCAAGACTGAAGGATATGAAACAAATTACTGTATAACATGAAGAATCTACTTTTCTGCATGTTTTGCCACATTTTTCTAACTCACTGTTCCAGAGGTTACTTTGTTGTGCTGGAGATAGTCATTCTTTTATCTCTGTTATTACACCTAATTTTATCTGTAGGTAGAATATGTTTCTGAGATACTCACATAGATCATCCAGGCTGCATAACGCTCTTTGAGGTTATACAGCACAGCAGGTTCATGTAAAAAAGTTAACATAGCCATGTCTTCAATCATATCAAACTTTGGTGGGTTCTGAGGATGTACTTCAGATTCTTTGACAGTTACTGTCTGCAAAGCAAAAAATAAATTATAATGGCCTAAAATGGAATAAATTCAATTAACGCAAGCAAATAAAGGTTTAATGTAAACTGACACTCCAATATTCTAACTTCTTATAAATCAGTATCCCTGTATAAAGATTTATATCAACCATGCCTCACTTCTCTGAAGAAGCAGTGTGCATCTTGGGAATGACATTTTATCATACCCTGTGATTACCAAGCTAAAGCAACTACAAGCACTGAATGAACATCTGCTCAGCTGTGAGTACTGTACTTGTCATATGCAAAACGTTTCATAACCTAGAAGCATCAGGAAGTGATGTGGATCAAAATCTATGTGTAAACTTCATTGATAATATTTAGGTTCACATTCACATGTCATCCAGTAAGTTGAATTAAGTTAAAATAGTTTAATATTACATTGTAAAAGGAAAATGTAAGTATTGGAAGACACAGAGGATTATGATTGGGTGGTCAGTCATAACCCATTTGGTTATGTTGTTGACAAATGTTTTCATAAAATTCACCACAAGATTATGATTATTATGATTGGAGATTTAATTTCTTCCCACTTTTGGCATCTAATCAGTACAGCTTATGTATGACATAGACTGGGTCACCGGTCATAACCAGTTTATTGTTGTATTCAAACTGAATCCATGTCTAGACTACTTTAACAAATAGTTATGATTGTAGACCTAGTAATTTTTCTCAAGGAGTTTTAATTGCACCAATATAATACTAGTTAAAAAAGAGGAGTGCAAAGTACCTGACAGCTTTAAAACCTGTCAGACACCAACAGTAGTCATAATAAAAGTACGCAGCTACTCAATGAAAAACTTTAAAAGCTATCATACACTTTATTCTACCACATTTTTTTTTTCAGTTGAGTGGCAGTGTGAAGTGGATGACAGCTTTCAAAGCTGTCAGAGGGTTTTTCTTATACAGTTCTGTGGTGGTGGTTGTTTGGCAGTAAACGGCTTGATCATATGTTTCCAATGTACTTACAGTAGTTCATTTTAACATGCTTACTATAGCTAGGTTCATATGTTAGTACTTGCCCCTCCTGAAAAAATGTAGATTTTTTGTTGTTTTGTGTCATCTGACTTTTGGGAAAGTTGATCATAAGGTCTTGACAGTAAGAATTTCGACTTTCTGAAATAGATCCAATGTGGGACCTGCACTGCAAGTTTTGGAATGTTGTTGCTATAGTCTCAGGGAATATGATCCTGTTTTTTTTCTTTAAATTAAATGTGATTCATGCATGTGGCATACTATTGGCCCAGCTATGTAAGTTACTTCACTCCAGTCACATTATTGCTGAAATATACCTTCTGGATTAGATTTGTCTTTATCCTTCTGAGTATGCATTCAGCAACTTAGGCAACTAGATATACAGATAGCTGTATGCTCAGGAACTGCTTTGCAGCATTTGTTTTGTAATATGCCCACTTGCAGTTTAATGGAATTATTATGCTTTTTTCAGTTGGAAACTTCTTCACTGATTTATTTTCTGCTGTTACAGGGTTTTAGTGTAATTGTTCAAGAACTTCTATCTTTGTGATAAAGTGTTCAAGTCTTATGAAAATCTTTATGTCATTCCTTGTGATACTTGAAATTGAATTCCACATTCCACTTGCACTGCGTGTCCTGCAAACATCCAGTTGCATTTTGATATACATAACAGCATGTAGCCATGGGAAAATATGGAGACCTTACCAAGAGTAAGCAATAATTATTAATATATAATTCCCTAATGCTCACTAGGAAGGATGTTTGTGATTACTAAACACATTTTCAGTTGAGTAGTTGGAAGTTTATTCAAGGAGATGGGCTTAACAGTGTAACAGAGTAGGTAGAATATTTAAGTAATAAGGGAAATTCCCCCTTTGGTCATTAGGAAGACAAAATTATTTTTAATACCTGATAGGAGAAGCATCCTTGCTACTTTGGTATTTCAGTCACTGCATTTCTACAGTGGATGCACAATCACTAAAGACACCAAAGTAATTGATTTTCTCGGTGAACACTAATGATTTCCACTGCTGCTGTAATGAGTTACTATTTACAAATGTTCTGACCATCCTATGGATAAAACAAACATTTCATGAAGTGGTTGAGGTGGTCTCAGCCCTTCCAGGTTGCATCAGGGCCCATAACGTTAGGAGCAGTGGGAACAGAAAGCAGAAGATGGTCCACCGGAAAGTATGCAGATGAGGAGGGACGCCTAATTAAGAAAATGTAAGTCATCTATTTAAATTTTAACTTTGGAACTACATATTGTAATTCACTTGGCTGGAGGCAATCCATCATTTGTAATTAATTTAGCTGGAGACAATCTTTCATTTTCTTCTCCTCCCAGATTTAAAAAAACTAAATGCAATGCTTTAAGTGCACTTAAGAATGGAAATTGCATATTTTTCCATACAATCAAAATCTAGATTTCTTTACACTAATAGAAGTATGTGACATAAGCTGATGTATTGTGTGTGTGTGTGTGTGTGTGTGTGTGTGTGTGTGTGTGTGTGTGTGTGTGTGTGTGTGTGTGTGTGTGTGTGTGTGTTACTGTGGAAATGTATGTCAGTGTCATACAGTGGTTCAACTTCTTGGAAACCATTTGATGTTTGTATTCAATGCAAACAGTCCAAACCCCTCAGTGGTATGATTATATTTTTCTTGTTATTCACACAGTATTTTTTCTCAGTATAACGTAATATTTATAAGTTGTCAAATACAGTTTATTAAACCTGTCCTCACCTTTCCACCTGAAGTCTCTACAGTGACTTTATCACCTTCGCGACTAATAACCTTGGCTTTTACAAACTCCTCCTGGGTATCTGAAACAAATACTTCTTTCTTCATGTCGAAAGGACGGGTCTGTGCCTCCAGTCTTTGCAACTCTGACTTGCGTAGGTAAGGAGCAGCAGGTCCAAACTCAGCCATTTGTGCATCAGACATGTCTGTAGCTAGAGAGAGTCAAACATCTGTAGTCACATAATCATTTTTAAATTGTATTGCTGTTAACACAGAAGAAAGTTATGGATTACTATAAAAGTATAAAAACAACATATTTTAACATATAACAAAAAAACCCTAGATGTCTGTATGCTTGTGTAAGTATAGTATTTGGAGAAAATTTTCTGCTGAATTATGTCACACTACAACATTTCCTGTGTGTGTGTGTGTGTGTGTGTGTGTGTATGTCTGCCAAACACTTGTGCCACTAGCCATGGTTCTCACATAAAACAGTGAAATCATGGTGGAGACTAATCAAAGGTAACCATTACAGGGGTCTTACATCTATGAATTCCTGATAAAAGTCCGATGGCTTAGTGACAAAGTCACAGTACCATCAGAATCACTCAATTGTGAACCACAATTAAGATTAAATTTAATTAAAACAGAAACAAGGGCTTTTTTTCCCTTGGACACTATGGTCTGCAGTGATTTACCACAATTGCCCCCTTGTTCCCACAGAATTGGGGAGCTGAACTTTCCACACACCCCTGCTACTTATCTATATCAATTATGTGATTGCAGAAATATAGGGTGAAGAAAAATCCCTGAGATCACACAGTTTTGATCTTCAGAGTAAAAAATCCCCATAATCTCACATTAAAAACTGAAGTCTTGCGGGTCTGTGACCAGTGTAACAATTTTAAGCCCAGAACTCTGTATTCTCCCTATACTTTCTGTCTTGATTACCCACTAGTGCCTAAGAGGTGGGTAATCAATAGGCATATCATGGGACTGTCACATATTTTCATAAATAATGACGGGTAGAAAAGGCTCTGCTCCCCTCCCTACACCTTAGAAGCAGATGCTTCCTGTTATATCCTCCAGTGCCAATCAGGTAACAACAATATTCAAGTTCCAAATGGCAGGTTCCATCCCTCTCACTCACACCTGAAGTAAGAGGGAATTGCTGCATTTTAATATCTCTCCTCCGTTCGTTTCAAGACCCAGACCACTGTTCAAGTCATCTGAACCTTATTCTTAGGAGGGTGGCCTAATAGTTAAGGTGTTTGCTTAGTACTAAACTATGAACTATGAACTATGAACTATGAAACCAAGGAGCCAACTCAACCTGCTTTTAATTCATTGTATTTTGGTCACTGAATAAGGCTGCTTATTTTTTAACTTTGTATATTACACAAAAAAAATGCAACAAGATAACAGCTTTACTTTTTTGTATTATAGACTTATGATTAACACACACAGGACCACTCTGCATTCTTTCTGGCTTGTATGAGCATGGCAGACTCCGGAACTTAACATGACCTTGAGTCAGAGGGATTTATGAAGACAAAACATCACATGTTAATGAAGGGTAGTCCTTTCCATTCTCCCGTTTAGTGCAGTGTAATGTTTGTTGCACCCCTCTTCTCACTTCCATTGAGATTAGTATGACCATTATGCTGAATTGTGGTACAGCATGCATGACCTCTGTGTACCTGAGTCATTCTTTCTTTTTTTTTTACCCCAGTCATTCTTGACTATGTTTATAGCATGTGTGACCTCTGTCTACCCGAGTCATTCTTGACTATGTTTTTTATGCAGCTAATTTAATCACATTCTACATGATGCCAGTCTAGCTTGTCTTACATTTCCAGGGTAAAACTGAATAGAACTGTGCAGGCCTGATTAAGTCAGAGCAATCAGATCTGAGTATGAAAAATAGAGGGTGGCAACAGTAGGGCATTAAGCCTACAAATCTCTCTGCCAGGTCACAAAAGGAGACATCAGGGCAATGTAGCCTGAAACAGAGGCAGCACAAAGGAGCATTTCACACCATACTTTTATGATGCACAACTCCACCCTTCACTACATCTCATTATGAGTAGGACTTAATGGGTACCTATTTAAATTGCAAAGAACAGAACTGTGATCATTAGTAAAGCAAAACTGAAATTGCAAATTCAGGAATATGTATTAAAACTGAGGCTGCTATATCTTAAAGTATCTCTCCTACACTGAAGTACTATAATCCCTGAGGTGGGAGGGGTATGTGGTATTAAATCCCATTCAAACATTTTAAGGACAATAATTCTGATCTCCAGAGTAGCAAAACTGAAAATACAAATTGAGGAAAGCCTGATGATGCTGTACCTCAGAATATTCCACATAATGACCATCACTTGAACACATCTGACACTAAGTGCTGCATGCCATTAAGTATTGAATGACACATAAAATGCCATTCTGTATGTTTTTTTCCTTTAAATGTCCATGGTTACAACTACTACTTGACCGTTGTTATTGTAAGGGGCATAGAAAGTGAGACTGGGTACCCTTTCCTATGAATACCCATTTTAACAATTGACACAAGTCATCTCCTATTGTTGGGTGCACAGGCTATAGTGTTGTGTACAAACGCCTTTAAATGCCCCTTTCAACAAATCTTATATGTTATTTGTTAATGTTGTGTGGTGCTACTATCAGCTGGTAATGATACACGAACAACAGGGTTGTTCAGTGGTTAAGTTCTTTGCCTAACAGCTCTAGGGTTTGGGGTTCAGCCCTCATTTCTGTCCACTGTATATTTAAGTTTGCATGTTCTCCTTGCTTATGTCTGGGATTTCTGTGGTTACACTGCTATCTTCCCATCTCCCAAAAACATGCTGGCTGGTTGGCTAATATAAAATTTTGATATATGTTGCAGTTTTCCTTTGCCCTTTTGGCAAACATCATGACTGAAATGTGCCATGATGACCAGTTCACTTACTTGGTCAATAAACATTACATTAAAAAAGAAACTACCCAAAAACTATAAATGAAAAGCAAACAAAAGGTGGAGTACAACGTAATCTAAATAACAGCAGAAATGGACAATTAACCATAAAGTAGAGTAAAAGTTAATCACACAAAGTAATAAACAGCTGGAAAAACTAAACTATTGGATAAAAATGTTATAAGTGTAACTACTGTCAGTTTTATATATAGGAGTAGATGCAGTAGACATTAATGGTGTCAAAATCAAAATTAACGGCAGCTATTCACACAAATCTAAATTTGTTGTGTATTTAATTATGTGCAATTGTTGTAACTCATTTTATGTGGGACATACCACTAGAGCGCTACATAAAAGATTGTATGAACACAAATATGCCATTTCAGTGGGGGATGAAACTAATGCATTGAGCAAGCACTACAAAACAAGCAAATGTAAAGTGGATTTTAAATGTATAGTTATTGAACAGATAGAGGAGTATTTGAATGTTTAATAGCAGAAAATGAACTTGACTGGAGAGAATATGTTTGGCAGGTGAAGCTCATTGCATGTTATCTCCCAGGTTTGAATGACAAAGAAAATTTTAAAGAGTACCTGAAAAGAAAAGGGTTAAAGTATTAATTAATTAACTTCCCATGTGACTTTCTAAGTTGTTTTAAATATTGTGAACGTTTGTGGTTTAATTCAGTCTGAAGAAGTCTTGTGAAACAAGGCAAAAGTGCTTACTGAATTTATTTTGGAATAAAGTATTTTGCTGGTTTTTTGAAGCCATGTTTATCTGATAAGAGTAAAAGTTAAATTTTATTCTGTATAACAGAAATAGTGTAAGACCATAAAACGTCTAAATACATGAAAGCACATATACAATTTTTATTATATGGAATAAACTTTAACTCTTACTCTGGCCTATGGTCAATTGTCTACATTAAAAAAATAATAAAATGAATTAACTATTGTAGGGCAGATAGACCATGTGCACCTGTTTCTGAATAACCATGTTAAAAAAAAAAAAAAATAACACATCATCACTCATTATACAGTGCACAGACTGCAATGTCATGTACCCATTCTTTGAATGCTTCTAAAACAAATGCAAAACACTATTGTTTTTCGTTGGGTGTGCATGGATGCCTCTAACAACAAATGGTAGCAGCATGACTAAGTCGCAGGTCATACAAGATGCTCCTCCCAGTGCTTTCCACCCTTAGTTCCTTCTTTTTGTGCTGAGAAGCTGTACGTCACACTAAGCTCCTGCTCATTTCATCATATACTGCGAGTGATTGTCGATATAAATACTTTTTTTGTTATTTTTCAAGGTTTTATCATGCTGTCTTCCATTATGAATATGTAGGGACCAAGGATTAGACAGTTTTATTTATGTAATGAGGGATTGCATGTGATATCTCATGTGTACACTCTCTTTTAATACAAATAAAACTGATATCTAATCTCTGGACTTTACATATTCCATTTATCTGATGTGTTTCTACAGGGGATACCATTTTCTTAGGTGTTTTACTTCTTCTAAGCAAAAAAAAAAATTTGGAAGATATCATGTGCAAAATATGGACATTTTATCATATTATTGTCTATTTTTCTGAAAAATACAGGATAAAAGTAGCAATACATTTGTACAAATTTAAATGCTGATGACCAGATTTTTGTGCTAGCTGTACCCAGCTAGCATTTTGTTTTAGATTTTTTTCACATTTGCTTGCTTAGAGTTTGGAAAAATGACCTTTAAGTCATTTGCTGGTTATAAAAGAAATAATTTGTATACACGACTCAACTCCTTTTACAGAGATTCGCTGCTTAAAGATTTTTACACTAACAGTACCCCATTACATTGTCTTTTAAAGTTGTTCACTTTTATTAAACATGAAAGCATATCTATTTTTCATTGTCATTTTTCCTACACATAGAAGGTGTCTGTCTGGAAAAAAGTCAGTTTGTGAATTTTCATGCATATATTTCCTCTCAAAAGAAATATGCTAAGAATTGTTGCATAATAAGAAAGGGGAAATAAAAGATGTATTAAAAATATACAGTTTTGTTTGTTGAAAAAGGGTGGGACGGTTGAATATATTTAAATGTATATATATATATATATATATATATATATATATATATATATATATATATATATATATATATATATATATGTTTATTGTTTTTTTTTAATGCTGTATGTGCATTTGTAATATTAAAGCTTTAAATAAAACACCTTTACTCTTTTTGAAAATGCAATAAATGCCACGGGATTGTCAACACCCAACTGAGCTTCCAGAAGATAGAACCTCAAATTAAGATCTCATCTGAAGATCATTACACTTAGTAGTGCACTGCAGTGTCAGCACTGGAAAACAAATCCAAACAATTGGTGTGGGAGCAGAACTCAAGACATCCGGATCTCCTAGCATCAAAGATGAGTGTGCTACCTGATGAGCTACAGACATTGCATTTCACTTAATATACTCTAGAATGAAAAAAAAAAAAGAAAACAGAATTTTCCTATGGCACAGGTGCAGAACTTTTACAATCAACCTGCTGAATCCAATTTGTTCTCTAAGCCTGGGTTTTGTCAGCAGAAATTTCTTTGGAAGAATGATAATGCTGTACCACTATAAAGAATATTGATATTTATTTTTATGTCAGGGTATTTACCCTGGGTTCTGACTGGTATAGATTAACCCATTCTTACTCCCTTGTCATTATAGAGTTCAACCCTCATTGACTAATCCCTTATTAATCACCACAAAACTGGGAACCTCTGCTCCAGTTGGTATGCTTTAGAGGAATGCAAAGCAGTTTTTACAGACAGGAAACTGAAGAGACACCTCTTTCTCCTTAGCTGGCAGCAAAGTATACTAGCGTTATCAAAACCATGTGATTCAAGATTACTACCATAGTCATACAAACACGAAGAAGGTGGAAGATTTCGCAAAGAAAGGAATCACTGCTGGCTATGCTTAGAAATTGCACTGAGAGTGATTTCCTATGGAAAACAGTGATACAAGTTTGACTTTGCCGAACCATGCTCAGCAGGTTGGTTTCTCACAGAGTCTACCCTGAATGAGTAATAGAGCAGAAGAATTTGACTAATGTGTATTTTCCAAATTAGGGGAGAGGTGTGTGCATTTCTTATACTGAAAACAAACATGCTTTTTAAATAATTTTTTTTAATTATATTAATCCCATTCAAGGATGACTGTTTAATCTAAAACATCATTCAGATTTGTGTGCATGACACTATTAACCTAAACCTACCAGGAAGTGAACTAATTCATTGCAGACTCATTTCCGCCATGACCTAGATCATAAGATCAAAGGCAAATGCAATACCTGTCTGTTTGCCTGTCTGGCTGTCCATCTGTCTATCTTATATGCATTGCTAGATATAGAAATACAGCTAATAAAGAAACATACAGTTATATAATGCTATGTAGATACATATACATATAGTTTCCAGTAGCCAGCCACAGGATTGTTGGGCCTTAAGTAGGTATTTTCTTTAGTGAGAGACCGTTTGATGTTTAAGTTTCATGACCTATAATCATCCCAAAATTTGTGAAAAAATGGTGCCTCCCCCACAGAGTGTAATACTGTAGGAGTCAGCAGGTTTGCCCTTTCTTAAGACAACTACTGATGTGTGTATCTAGGTGTGCATGTTTGTACGTCCATGTGTGTCTGTATAAGCTTACCTTAAGTGGATGATTAACAAAATCTGAAAACTCTCAGGATAGCCGAGGCTGGATTGCGGCGCTGGTAGCTGCAGAGACACAAAGAAAATTGATAACATTGCAATATGCAGTTGTTCTGTTTTGATTCCTAATCCTTATTTTATTCAGCATTCTGTTTTATACATCATCCTTAGGCACTGACATTTGAAACTGATTTTCCTGTAGTCCATTTTGCTTAACGTTCGACTGTATGAAGGTATTGTTTTTGTGCATTGAACATTTTGCAGACTTTTCAGTTCTTGCAAATAGTTTTCACTTATCACCATCAACTAATTAAAACAGAAAGTTACTCCTTTTTCATGACAGGCTTTTTTATTTGTTCTGTTTTAAACTATGCTTGTTGATAATCATTTTCACCTTAATTATCTTTCCAAAGGCAGCCATTCAGGCAGTTATCACAGGGTCACTGGTATGTATGCCTGCCTATTTCCCATAACTCTCAATCTCTTAGTGAGAAAAAATATGGACAAAGCTAAAAGTAATGGAGGGTGAACAAAGGCCTAAAAAAGGAACAATTTGCTACCATAACAGGTTTTACTTTAGTGTGCTTTTTCTGAAGGATGTGAAATTTGAAACGCAAATGCCTGCCATTATTTAGTGACTTTAATACACCATGATTTGCCAGAAAACCATACATTTTATGAGGACAGACCAAAAAAGAAACCAAAAAAAATATCAAGCAAAAATTTAATTTTTGGACAGTTGAGAGGTATGCTGTTCCCTGTTACTCTACAGCATCCTGCCATGTCATTTCCCACAATGCAGGCCCACTGACAAGTTCCCATCTGCATGCGCACTTAATTGTTGGCTACATTTAATTATACGTGATGATCATGTGTTGTGGCCCTTCATGCTTCTTTACTTAAGTAGCTCTCATCTGCCTAATAGCATTGCTACTGTTGACTGGGCTGCCTCTCTCCTCCCTTGGATGGGTTAAGTGACCTCTCACTCACACCCACCCCTCTTGACTGGCTTCACCAGAACCTTATATCACTATTCAGCTCTGGGTCAACTAAGCCATAGTGTGGGTTTTGTCCCTATTTATACAGACATGCAACTGCACTGTAGTCTTTACAGTCTGTTTTTTATTTTCATATAGTGGCATGACCAGTACTACTGTATGGTACAGAAACCTGGACAGTAAAGGCAGAACAGTTGAAGAAGCTAGATGGGATGGAAATGAAGTGCCTGAAGAGGGTGATAGGATGCACACTGTGGAACAGATAAAAGAAATGAGGACATAAGAGCAGAAGCCAAAGTAGCTTCAATTGCAGAAAAGGTCAAGAGAACAGATTACGGTGGTTTGGACACATGCAGAAAAGCAGAAGACAATCTGGTGAAGAAGATTTGGGACAGACAGGAAGAAGGTAAGAGGAAACAAGGACATCCAGCAAAGATGTGGATGGATTGTGTAAAAGAAGATCTGTGACAGTCAGGCATGAGTGTTGAAGAAGACAGGAGTGTGGCACTGAATCGAGAGAGAGATGGCGACAGTTAACACAATTCCTTGACCCCATGTAGAAAATGGGGAAAAAGGGGGCTGTTGATGATGATGATGATGAAGATTTTATTTTCATCCTCTTACAGTATCCTCCCATGCAGTTCTTTACTTTCAGTTAAACTATTTCCTCAGGAACAGATGAAATGAGCTCAATCAAATAGCAAGATCATTTTCCTTTTATAGAAATCTGTCTTTAAAGAGTCTCCTGCAGGTCATCTCCCTTTTAGATGCATCTTTTCCACAGTTTTACATTACTAATCACTCAGTGCCCACTCTCTGTGATGTTAAAATCTAGCTGGATTCTAATCTTCCCTAAAGAATGTTGCTAATGACACTGTGTTGTTGACAGAAGCCAAGCCGATCAATCTTGCCGTCCTGCATTTCACCCCAGGCCAGGTCCTAAGATGTAGTTGTTTGTTAGGGCTACTCATTGTTGCCCTCAGAGATATGATCTTCCGCAGTGGACCTTCTTGTGAGGCCACAAACTGGTCAGTCACAACAGATCATGTGCTGTTAACTGAAATGGCTGTTTACAATTAATAATGTGATTTACCCATCCTCATTAATTTATGAACAACTATTGGTAGCTCGTACCTTCCAGGTCCTTTACCTAGAATTTAGAATTAAGTTTAGAAAAGTGCTCACCTTGCCCTTTTTTCATTCAATGCAGCCAGTCATATGACTTTGTACCAAAGTTTATACATTAACCAATTCTGTTTCAAACCTGCTGTTACCTTGCGTATATTATTTCAGTGGCAGGAAGCCCTGGCTTTTCGATTGGTGCTCTACTGTGTTCTTCTATAGTTTTAGTGCTGTCATGTGTATACATAACACATTGGACTACCTTTTGAAGAAGCTAAATTCATGAAATCTTCCTTCTAGCCATGACAGTCCATCAGTTCCTGTGCTGTTAACATTTTTCAGATATGTACAACATCTGTAATTTTCTCAAAAAATGCAGGCTCCTGCCCCTTCCCCCTTTGTACCACTTTGCAGATCTTTTATGCTGCCATTTGCCTTACTGTGATTTTTGTCCCGTGTCTTCCTCTGCCCACCACCTATGTCTGTATTTAATTCCTGTCAGTGTTTGATAGAGATATGCACAACACAGTATATTTTCTCAACTTTGTCTGAAATGTGATACTTGTGCCTTTAACTTTTAAAAAGGACTGAAATGATCTGAGTTAATATTGTTATAAAAACTCACCTCCGCAACACAGATAGAATCTCACCCATGCTTGCTCAATTCCTCAAGATGCCTAGAGTCTATTTTTCATGTGATGCATCACAGCATCCTGTTAGCTTTCTCCATAGTTTTTTTTCTGATGATGCACTGTTGCAGTTGCCACTACCCTCTTTTCCTTAGCATCAACCTTTTCATGTCCCTTGGGTTGCGGTAGCCCAGATGGAGTAACTTTCAGTGTAAGGGTAATTGCCATTTTGTAGTCTTCTGGGTTGCTTATTATGATGCCTCATCCTGCACTACTACTGTGTGAACAGATTCATTCTTTTCTCCATGCCTCACTATATGTGATATGTGCGCACAAACTATTCTAGTTCCCAAAACCAAGCTCTGCTTCTCTTGGACTCCTCATTCAATAGGGTACCCTGATATCAGCCCCCCCACTCCTGTCCCCTAAACCTTGCTTATCAGTCTCTTATGGTACAGAGCTGAATGCCTTGCTTAAATCATGGCACAAAATACCAGACATGTTTATTACAAGTTCTGCTATGACCATTGGGGTTGTATGATTGAACATTTTACCTGTAAACCCAAGCTGTTTGTAAACTGGAGATTGCTGTCTCTAGCAATTTCACCATAAGCTTCCTGAGAATCCTTTCCATTGTGTTTCTTTCTGCTAATGTAAAACTGACTGGCATTTCCCTGTCAGAGGTGATCCACCCTTCCTTCCTTGCACATGGGCACCATGCTAGCCATCTTCCAATAATTCAGCACTTCCACACTTCTGCGTGACCTGTTGCAGATCTTGGTCAATATGGATTCTTAGTGGAGGAGCATACAGCCTTGCAGCTTGTCTTTATTTAGTTTCTCTAAATCTTCCCCAGACATGTCTACTTATTCCTATTTTCTTCCCCCTTTAACCCACTAGCAGGTTAGCTTATGTATTTTTCCTTAGTAGTGACATAGACAACTAATTTCATTCCTCACCTTGTTCCCTTACCTCCTTTGCCCCCTACCCTCTGTTATTAATATGGCTGTTTCTCACATTTGTCTCCTTCATCTTATATAGAATAGATAAAATCCTTCCCTCCTTTTTATAATATTACTTATGACTTCTATTCTACAGCTGCTTTAGCTGCCCTTATTACCTTTGTGGCTTCCTTCTAAAACTGGTTGTGTTCTTGTCTGTCCTTCTCCACCTTCTCAGATTTCCACTTACTGTATGTAAGCCTGTCTTTATGACTTATTCTCCATTCCTCCTGTTGAACAAAAGTAGCTCCCCTTTCTTCTTTCTTTCTTTTCATTTACTATTCATTGTCATCTCAAGTTGCTCTCTTAATACCTTATTTTTTTGTGCCCAGCAACACATTTTTCTCTTCACTGCATTTCCAGTCATCTGCTTCCATCTGTAGCTTCTGTCCTATTTCCTTTATTCACCTCCTATAGTTCCATACCTGTAGTTTACTCATTTTTAATGCTCTTCTGATAGTGAACCACATTGATGCATAGTTACTCCCTGTCAGAAATACCGTAACTTCCACTTCCTGTATCTTGTTTGTCTAGCTGAGGACCACAGACAGAATTTTATTGTTCCTAGAGGATTCTTATACCAGCTTGGTAAAATCTTCCTGACAGAGGAATTAATGAGGTCCCTCTCACTTTTGACCCTTATCCTCAGTGTTATCCATTCTGCCTTATGCAAATTAACTGCGTTTCCTGTGTTGACCATTTTTATCTTTGCCCTCCTTCATTGTGCCCTGTCAGTTAATTTGTTATCCTCATTGCTCATTACATCTATTGTCAGAAAGTGTCTGCCCAACAGCAGCCCCCATTCTGATCTTCTGTCTTTACTGTCAAAGCACTTCTTCTTTTTCACCTTTCCTGTTCCAGTTTCCCCCCACGTTTTCTCCTTTTCCGGCTTAGCTTTCTTTGTCTTGACTTGCATACATATAACAGCATAACTGTTAAAAAATTTAGACTGTTTCTGTTATTGCATTGTGCTAATATGTTAAACTGTTAATAACTTTGACTGTTTGTAAATATTACTCTTATTGCATTGTACTAATATGTGCATTCTACTAATATGTGTTTTTCTATTTGTTTAATTTTGCTTCATTTGTACACATTGCATTTCTCTAATAACTTACTCTTATGTTAAATCTGTTATTTGTAATTATATGGAGCTTTTCTCCCCAGGACTCCATTGAAAACAGGCTCCTCGTGGCTCCATGGACTATCCTGGCAAGCAAACTATAAATAAATAAATAATATCATAACCCTTTCTCTTGTTTCCCTGCCCTGTCATTTCTATAAGGACCATGTATGTTGGGAATAACATGTTCCATCCTGTCTTTTCACTTGCCATTGCCTTTGCTATCCTGACAATTATCATTTCTCTTCCTGTTGCAAATGTTGCTAGTTTCCATCTTAATGCGTAAACATTTCTATTTTATAAGATTCTTGTCCTTATGATGCTTAACTGCTCACTCAGACACTGCCATAGATTGCTGTGAGGGAAAGGTTAGCTTCTATTTGTTTTCTTATAACTTGTATTCATTGCCTTCCTCTGTTTTCTATATTGTGGTGTATTTTTCTTATACTGTGTTTTACTTGTAGTCTGCTTTCAATTGCATATTTAAACTAGGAAAGAGACCACTGCTATGCCTCTTGTGAGTCACACAGAAATTAAATTTTCCTCATCATCCTATGCTGGTGCTGTTGTTTTTTTAAAATCAACTGCCACTCTAGTTGCCCACCCCTTATGTTAATTTGACCATATATTTACTTCCCTTTCCTCTTTCATTGGCTACTGTCAGTAGGGTCCCTATTATATCATCAAAAGAACAGTTCATCAAATAGCATTTTGAACAGCATTTTGTCCAACACGCCATTTGCACTTTCCCCACTAGTGCAATCTCAAAGTTGCTATATATATATATATATATATATATATATATATATATATATATATATAAATTAGCAAGGGTGTGGGGGCTTTGATGAATGACATTTCTAATGAAATGTCATTCGTTGAAGTGACAGTTTGATGCTGTGATATAGACCCCTGTCAGTAAGCACAACATTATCATCTTGTGGAATCACGTCCCTTCAGCTACTTAAATTTATTGGCCATCCCATTACATTCCAGATCCAGAATACTAAGTGCCCACCCCCTTCAAATCTATCTTATTTTTAAAATGAATGACTCTCCCCATAGATTGCTAAAGCTTGAGTTGCCCCCTCTTTCAGATCTAACTGCTTAGTGCACACTACAACTCTTAGGATATTAATATATTTTTTCCATCTTACCTTTAAAATCTGAAACATCTTGTTCAAGACCATCACTTATTGGAGAGCCCACTTTCTGCCTCTTTGTAGTCATTGTGGGGTTAATGCTTCTGTTTTGTTCATGGGGAAATAAGGGGCATAGGGACATTATTTTCTGAAGGCTGTTGATCACCAGAAAGCCTGATAACTAGTTCATAGGTGCCAGCTTGGAATCTGTGTTTATAGTTTGCTCATGGTGAGAGAAAGAGCAGAGGGCATTGATTCCTGACTGTCTCTGATTGGGCAGTGAGTTTCTGTGTGGGACCTTACTGATTGATCTGGTTGTTATTAAAAGGCATCTAACAGGAAAAGGCTACAACAAGTGTACAGACCCCTGCATCATCTGGGATGACTGCTGATCACTGTGGCCTGTTTCTCATCTTGGGATCGGTGCTAATGTTTTGCTTCTGGTGAGCAAAGAAGAAAGTAGACTTTCTCTCCCAGCATCATGAAGCTGTGGTGAGACCGGAACTAGTAGTAGCGAGGCAGTAGTCAGTTAGGTGGGTCTGCTCTTTTCATCATTCTTGACAACATCAATTCTCTCTTTTCAGTAAGTACTGCTTGGTTGGTTGCTGTCTAATCTGACTTCACCGTGGTCTACGTATTAGTTTTCCAACAAGTGTTTGGCAGTGCCCTATGTAGACACAGACACCCTGAGGCCTGTAAAAGCACCCTTGAAATTTCACCAATACCTAGTTGCACTGGGCAACTACTTTGCAGTGGCAAACATTGCCCCCAGAGTTGCAAACCAGATACTCCTGACATTACTTTATATTCTCACTGCAATCATCTAATCAATAAAAAAGGGACTGTTGTCATGGATATGAACTCTCACTATCTCTGATACCAGCTCGGAGGAGATGGGCATCCAGAGACAATGTAAAAATTGCTTTAAGTTTACTTACAACCAGCTAATTCTTAAGCAAATTTATAAGGTATGTGAGAGATGTATGTACACAACATCACTGGATACAAAGCTCTCTCATAACAGCACTCCTAATGTCAATCAGATTGTCAGTAGTACACACGCTCCACCCATCACAAACAGTTCAAGGCATACACATTGTGCTGAGGCACTTAAATGTAACCGTCTTAACCCCAAAGACCTTCTAGATGAAGTATAAAAAATAAATACCCTCAGCAGCCCCAAATGTGCTCCTTCAAAACCACACCTGCATCAACACATATTGATACATTCATAGAGCCTCTACTTCTAAGCCCATAATGCAAGTCACCACACAGTCCAACATTCTAGTCATTGGCGACTCCATTGTGAGAAACACTGATGTCCCTTCCACTAGACTGAGTAAGGAGAAAGTCATGGTCAGTTGCTTATCAGAGGCCAGGATCCACCACATTATGCACGCACTTAGGTCACCAGACCACAAGTACCAGTATGACTCAGTCATAGTCTAAGTGGGTGTAAACGACCTGCTATGTATCTTGCTAGACTGTATGAAGAGAGACAACATGGAATATGTGTCCCAATCTGGTAGGAACCTAGCATTGAGCAGCATTTTACCTTCTCCAGGGATGATGCCACAGTACGAACAGATTACCTTACAGGCACAAGTTACAGGGTTTGATTCTCACATGGGGTAATATGCTAGGCTTAAAATGGCCCACAAGGGCAGTTAGCTTAGTAATAACCTATAAATCTAAATATGAATGAATCTCTGTATTAACATTTAATAACTGGTGTCATTCTAGGGGGGTGTAATATTGGTCTGCATGGAAGGAGATGGTCAACAGACCACACTGTTTTCGCATAGATGGTGTGCACCTCTCCCCTCTAGGCTTTAGAATATTAGCTAAAACATTTCTTTCTTCATAGTGCATTTTTAGGCAATGCCAAGCTGAAAGTACTTCTGACATAACAAATCAAAACCAAGAAAATCTGAAGGTGTTACTGCTCAATGCTAAGAGTCTAAACAAGAAACTCCACTCCCTACAAGCTCCTCTCACCCTGGAGAATGCTAATATCTGTGCAGTCACTGAGATGTGGTTTTAAGGTGTGGAGAGCACACCTGCAGTGCAATGCTATAATGCTTTCCACACATTTAGACCAGCTACTACACAGACAGGGACTAAAGGTGGAGGTGTTTTAATTTACATCAAAAATAAATATACCTCACAGATGGTCAAGGATGACACTGCACTTGAACTTCTCTATGTTCAAATCACCATAAGCAAAAGCCCTTATCACTTCATTGCAAGCTATAAATCCCCCCTCTATGATCCAGGAAGCCCATAGCATGTATTTAAGCTTATTGGAAACACTCACTATCTAACCCAGTACTGTATCAGTGGGTGACTTTAATTGCCCCACTATTAACTGGGAATAGTATATGACACCAGAGTGTTGGCACAGAGATTCCTGAATTTTGCTATTGCAAACTCCTTGGACCAAATTGTCAATACACTGACCAGGGAAGCAAACATACTGGATATGGTCCTCACTGATATGGGAGAGTGCTGCACACCCCTTAGTATCTCTTCTCTGGGAAGGTTAGATCACAAAAATAAAACCTGGCACCCCAGCTAACCTTGGAATGTTCATGTTCATGAACTACTCTAAAGCTAACTTCCTATTATTAATTGTAAACCTGGCAAATTTTCAAGCCCCCCAGGCACCCTGAGAACACTTCTGCCTACGTGTAACTGGTCACAGAAACCTTATACAAGCATGTTAATAACTGGAGAGAGGCAGTTGTACCTAGGAGGAAGAAGTACAGACTAACTCAAAAAACAAGCCACCCTGGTAGAATCACAATGTCAGTAAGGCTGTATAACAGAAGGAAGAAAATCATTGCAAAAGTTAGGAGGTGCAGCACCCAGCAGGATAAATGCACTCTCATCAAATTAAACTTCCCCCGGCGAAATTATTCCCATCCTAGAGAACTTCCTGTCCTGGATCACTCACCATATCCCTTATGAAACTATCATACTTGGAGACACTAATATAGACTGGACTAAACTGTCCCCCTCATCTCCTACCCATAGGCTTAACCTTCATGGTTTTCATCAACACATCTCCACCCCTACTAGAATAAACAAAAACTTCTCATCCGGACCCATTCTTGACTGGATCCTTACTTCAGGTCTTCACCTCTATCATAATCCCTGTATACTTCTCAACTCATTGAGTGACCACTCACCAACCTTTATACACAGATTCACCCAAGACGCACCTAAAGACCCTGCTTACAGGGTATGCTGAAACCTTACCCACTTTGATCTACACACTTTTAACACCAAACTATCTGGCATTAATTGGTCCTTCCTCTATCATCTCTCTCTCAGTGAGGCAGAAAATTCCTTCATTAAGATTTTCCTTGACATATTTGATTCTGTTGCTCTGTCCAGAAAAATCAGAATCAAATCCAAGTATGCCCCCTGGCTAACAAAACAAACTCGCTCAATAATGCACAAAATAAATTCTTCCTGTTAAGCCTGGGTTAAAAACAAGTCCCGTCTCTTACTGCAGACATACAAAGAGGTTAGAAACTTAGCTAAAAAACTTGTCAACAAAGACAAGACAGCTTTTTTTTTTGTCTAACCAAAGTAGCCCACACAAAAATCCACAAAACTTCTGGACCACCATCAACAACCTACTCCACCCAGGTAACCCCACTATTCCCAGCCCCTTTCCAAACAACACTGCTTCTGAAACTGCCTCCCTGCCTAACAACTATTTCATAGAAACTATTCAAAACCTCACACTTAACACACAAAACAGTATGTCTCACTCAATACCTCCACTACCCCATAACAAAACTCTCCCCAATGCTTTTTCTTTCCAACCAGTCCCTATTACTACAATTAAATCTCTCCTTAACAAACTTAAACCATGCTCTCCCTCAGCAGACCAACTACACCCTCATTTCCTAAAAAAAGCTGCACAATCCATCACCTATCCTGTCTCTCTTATTAATCATTCCATCTCAGAAGCCCTGGTCCCTGACATTTGGAAATCCTTCTATACTATCCCTCTTCATGAAGGTGGCAACTCTACAGATCCCTCTAACTTTAGACCAATTGTTATCCTAGTCCTCCTATCCAAAATCTTGGAAAAGTGCATCCATGTTCAGTTACTCAAACACTTTGTTGATAACAATCTCCTCACTCCTACCCAACATGGCTTTAGGCCCCACCATATCACTTCTACTGCATTACTGTCATTTACCCACATAATAGCTGACGCCTGTGACAATAACCTCCTCATCTCCAGTCTTTTCCTTGATATTTCAAAGGCCTTTGATACTGTCTCTCATTCTAAACTTCTAAGTAAACTTTCATACCTACATCTCTTTACCACTGCCATCAACTGCTTGTCTAGCTATCCCTCTGGCAGGCAGCAATCTGTCCACTGGCAAACTCTCCTCTCTCCATTCCTCCCTGTTAATACTGGAGTTCACCAAGATCAAAACCTGGCTCTCTGATAACCAACTCATATTAAATAAAAAAATAAATACATAAACTCCTTCTATTCCTCCCTAAAACACTTACTCAGCACAAAGCTTCTTCCTTTGTATCACTGATGATTAATTAAAATTTGATATTCATATTCAACAAAGTATAAAAAAGACCCACCAGAAACTTGGACTTCTCTTTCATAATCAGAAATTTCTGTCACCCTCCTCCAGACCCTCCCTTGCTCAGGTCCTACTCCTACCCTGCCTTCTTTACACTGTCCTTGTCCTTTACTCATGTTGAAACATCTCATCACTAAACTAGACGAAACTTATAACAAAATTGCCAGATTTGCCAGCAGACTTCCTTACAAATCTCACCACTGTCTTGCCCTTAAGTTACTGCAATGGCCGGAATTCTCCAAACAGCTACTTATACACTGGCTACATATTGCACACTCTATCCTATATGAACCCTCATCTGTCCCTCCATCTCCAACTTAGTCTCCTTCTATAACCTCCCTCATCAACTCTCTACTGCCAGTAAACACCTCCTTCAACTATACAAACTCAACAAAAACATTGGTTAGACCCTTTACAAATACTCTGTAGCCCATGCTTGGAACTCACTCCCTCTCAACATAAGAAGCATTGAGCATAAGTACCTGTTTGAGAAGGAACTTAAAACCTTTTCTCCTGAAGACTTGGTCATGCCCTTGTCAAACCCCCACTTGAACTAGTCTCCTCTCTTCTCATCGTATCTGCTTTTCCCCATCAACTCTTATTCCTCCTTGTACTTGCTCTAACAAACTGTATTCATACTGCACTCTTTTGTGTAATATTCTCTAAACCTTTTGTCATTTGGACTATGCTATATACTGTTATCAGGTTTTGGAAATTGTACTTGTTAACTATTATTTTACCTATGCATTGTACTGCTGTGCACAATTGTTTGACTTGTGCTATATTTATGTAAGCCTACTTTAATATTTTGTAGATATCATACATACATGTATTATTTCTGAAGCTTTTCTCCTCGGGTCTCCACTGAATATAAGCCCTGGCTCAGCTGGATTAACCCGGTTAACAAGTGTCAATAAATAAATAAACAAACAAATTTATTTTTATAAATAAGGAAAATAAAGTCTACCAAAGCCAAATTTGGGGTAAATTTGGCCTCTCAGACCAAGGACAACCACAAAGCATTTCTTAACAACCTCAAAGGTACTGTCAATGGAGCCACCTATACTGTGCCAGAAGATAGAGAAAACCTGCTGGCAGACAGATTCAACTCTAACTTTATCCATCTCTCCTCAACCTCCCGTCAGGAAATATCATCAAATATAACTCCCCCTAGTATCACTAAGGAATGTGTCCTCAGAACACTGAATCAGTGGGTCTACACATTAGCCCAGGATGCTTTTTAAATATCCTCAGGAATTGCTGTTTGACTATAGCCTCCAAACAAGCTTCATGCTTAATGAATAGAGAGCAGCAACAGTCATCCCTCTGCACAAAGGTGGGCCAGCTACAGACCCTGGAAACTACAGACCCATAAGTCTCACTAGTCTCATATGCAAAGTCAAGGAAAGAATTATCATGGAAATGATCAATAATGACATGGGAAACCCCCAAACACAAGACACAAAACATTTTGGATTTGTCAAGGGCAGGTCATGCCTACTCAGCCTGGTGGATTTCTTTGAGAAGGTCACCAAAGCAATGGATGAGAGCCAAATGGTTCACACTGCCTACCTCATCCTGATCAAGACATTTGACACAATAGCCCACTCAGGCATTGTTGACCAACTCAAAAAGTTAGGTACAAACCCTTATGTCACCCGATGGATAGCCAGCTGGCTCATAGACAGGACCCAAGAAGTTAGAATTAGGAGTCCACCTCTACAAAGAGGCCATTCACTAGTGGAGTCCCTCAGGGATTGGTCATTGGACCACCCCTTTGTGACATTTACTTATCAGAAGTCAAGGATAATGTCAGTGGTCTCTGACTGACTAAGTTTGCAGATGATTACAAATTAGGATCTGTCATTGAATCTCACACTGACACAAATGTTCTCCAGAAGGGGCTGTCACAAACAAACAACTGGTGTCAGAGCCATAGACTAAAACTAAATGCCAAAAAATGCATAATAGTATCCTTTGGGAAGTCATCCACCCCTGGTAACTATCATATTGACAACACACACCTAAGAGTTGACTGAGGGACTTGAAGATACACACTGACAGTAATCTAGCCTTTGGCCATCACATGTCTGCATTCTGCAATAGTGAGGAAATCATTCTATGTTGTACAATATATAAACAAAGGTATGACATCAAGATCCAAGGAGGTTATTGCTCCACTGTATTCAGCATTCATCAGACCAGTCACGGAGTACAATGGCCTCTTAGATAAGTACCTAACAGGGCACATTCAATAAGTGGAAAGTGCACAAGGGTTCCTCACTAAAGGAGTACAGGGTATAAGTAACATGTCCTATGCAGACCACCTCAAAACCCTATCCCTGTATTCTGTCTAATATAGGCAGTTGAGGGGAGATCTATGTCTTTCATACAAGGCATTGTCAGACTCCTACTGTGATGGGCCTCCTGTATATCCACAAAACAAACAGCACAGAAATTACCCATTCTAAAGACTTTAACCTTGCTGTGATATAAATAGGATCTGTTAGAGAGACAGGTATGTATCCCAGAGACTGCCCCTTTCCTGGAACTGGCTCATCATCTATTTGAAGCAGAGTTGTTCCCTAACCCAATTCAAGTGTATCTCATAAAATTGGATGGGGAATAGGGCATTCATCCCTGATTTGGCACTTTTGTCTCTAATGGGCACAGGCAGTCTGTAAATATTTTATCTCTCAGCCCCATGTTTGTAAATGTCTCATCTGCAAAGTCCCTGCTTACACTTATCAAGGGGACCAGAAATTGTCAAAGGCTTGGGATGCATGTCTAGGCCTAAAAAGGCCCTTGTGGTCATTAGCCTAGCACACACCTATGAACCTATGTCTGTTCTCTCCTCATGCCCCTCTGTTCTTTTTTTCTGCCCCCTTGTATCCATTTCTGTCTTTTGGACAATCAGTCTCATTGTAGTCTTCTAGTTCAGTGTAAGGCAGCTTTGCTCGGGTCTATTTTCTCAGTGCAGCTCCGAGCACTGCAGTTCCTTTTTGCTTGAGCTAGACACGGTTCTTGTTACACAACTCTTTTGCCGTTTCTATACCATTACTTCCGCCAGTTTCACTTTATTCTTATCCCATGTTCTGCTCATCCCAATGGCAATTGTAGAATTTCAGGAAGCTCCATTACCTTTCTGTCTCTGTCTTATCTATACTGTATATAAGTAGTGAGTATCACTTTAAAGCTAACCTGCATCTAGATGTCATGTAGCTCTTCTTTTTTCATTTATTGCTGCCATTACAGTAAATTAGATGCATCTAGATTGGCTGTCTTGTGCATTTATTTCAGTACCTGTTGTAAAAGTATATGTAGCACTGAAAAAGTTCAGATATCACATGTTACCAGAGATGAATCGAGGAGTGCCTGTAAGTCAACTCTTTTATCAGCCAGTAGAAGGTGACTGAAAAAGTGCTCTACTCATAAGACTCTAAGGCTCAACTACACTACCACCAACATGTAAAATCAATAAAGAAATGATGCAACTTGAGAAAATCTGCCACTAGACTTGCCATTAGACTACCAACTGAAATTTATAAATATAAACAATGTATGATTGATGAATGAACAGAAATACACCTTAAACAAAACAGGAAGCTAAAAAATTATACATGAGCAAGAGTACAGCACCAAGCTACTGAGAAATGCAAAATAATAAAATAAGCAAGAAATCTCTGACCAACAAGAAAAGTACAAGCCACGCCATGACGAAACAACATAGAAGCACAGCTTCTTAGATGACTTAGCCAGTTACTTTTCTAATTTAGTGGTGCAGTGATGACAATACCAGTTTTCTTTCACTTTCTCTATTAGCGACATTGGTTCTTCCAGGTAATTTGTCAGCAAACTGAAAACAGTGACTGCAAAAAAGTTGGTATTCTCTGTGCTTCATCTAGACATAAGGATATGTCATTTCATCTTAACCGAGATGATGTCATAAAACTATTTGATACATTTAATCTTACTAAAGGGTATCAGTCTGATGTATCTACAAAAGACAGATTTAAGCAATACTGTGACCCCACCAAAGAGAATCTGACATGTATTCATCATTTATTTTTTTTTTACTAGACATCAAGTTAGTAAAGTCTATTGAAGTCTATGTAAGCAAGCTAAGGCATTGAACTAAAGGATTTAAATTTGAAGACCTACATGATTCATTGCTGAAAAATAGAATGTATTTGTGTGCTCTACAGAGTGATAAAACAAGAAACAGACTTAATTTCTGTTAGAATCTAAGTTAACAGTCGATAAAGCAGTGAATATGTGTACAACAGCAGAAGTAACAAGTTTACAAATTAAAGAGCTTGTAGAAGGTTTGGGAATAATTAAAATGAAGCAAAATCTGCTTAAATGAGCAGAAAGACTCTCTTAGTACACATAATCTCCTGCCCTCTATCCAGCTGCTGTGCACCCTGCTCATGTGCTTGTCCAACTCCTGTGACCCAGTACATCCCTGTACTAAATCGCCAGAACCTCACCCCACTGGAAGCCTCAACAAAATTGTCCGAACTAGGACTTCACCTATCAGCTCCCAGGAAAAACCAGCCCACTACAAGATAGTGAAACCTGTGACCCAGTACATCCCTGTACTAAATCTCCAGAACCTCACCCCACTGGAAGCCTCAACAAAATTGTCCGAACTAGGACTTCACCTATCAGCTCCCAGAAAAACCAGCCCACTACAAGATAGTGAAAGTATGTGCTGCAATAGATTCTAGAACTTTGAGCTTATCTTAATGTGTAATGACACTGCTAAGTTAGACAAGTTTCCTAAGCAGGACAGCCAGCAGTCAATCAACCACCCCACTTATTCTCTGGTCTCTTAAATAAACCCTTACATCCAACCTTGCACTCCCTTATTAGTAGTAGCTTACCCCCTCTCTCCATTAGCCTGCCACCCTTGCAAGTGTATATTTGATGCTGTTTAGTGACTAGGCACTAAGTGGCACCTCTCCACAAACTCTCTGCACATCTACTCCTATACCTATGTGCTGTACCATACCTCCCCATCTCATTTTTTTAGTTATTACCTCTCCTTAACTCACTCTTTTACCTTCTCTTACTGCCCTGGGCTCTCTTTAACTTGTATTCAATTGCTACCCTTACTTACCTCCTGCTACTCTTTTAACTCACTCCTATACTTTCTCACTTGTGACTTACCTGCTGAACTCACCTACTTAACAGATTGTCTTCCTTGAAAGTCCACTCTTTTGTCTCTACCCACTCCGTTCACCCTGCAGGCTCACTTCACTCCCCTACCCTGCCCCCAATTTCCACCCACCCCTTGTGGTCCTACAGTTATTCCTCCTCAAGACACACCCCCACTTTAAATTACTCCAATCACAATCCTCCCTTCATCACCACACCCATTCACAATTTCTTACAACTAACCCACTAATACCTCATCTCTCTCATACCATACTAATTAAAACCTCCTACTAGTGCTCCACCTAACATACCCTTCAACACCTCCTTCCAACTTTAATCTCTCACATCTATAACTATATTAACTCCTACCTTATCATGCCCTACCAATTACAAATACCAATACTTATCTCACTCTTAACAGCTCTATCTACTACTTATCTCCTCACTTACTATTAACAACCCCTTCACTATAAACTCCACATCCCTTCCAAACATACTTTAACACCTACTATAGCAAAACTCCCTAACTTCCAAACTAGCATTTCTAAACCCAGTTACCTAATTGCTAAATTTCACAGACTACAACACATCAAATACAGTAATCTAAAAACTAAACAAACAGTTAACTTTTACTGTAAACTTCTCCAACCTAAGTACTTTATATTTCTCCACTCCTTAACAGATGGGGACATTCATCCTAATCCTGGGCCAACACCTATCCCTGTCACTGCAAATAGTCCCCAAGCCAAACTTCCCACTTTACCTCTAATCAACCCACCCAATTCACTATCCATTGATCATCTTAACATATGTAGCATGTGCAATAAAATCCATCATGTTCATGCCCTTCTTGATGTCCACCAATTTGATATCCTTTGCTTATTAGAGACATGGCTAAAACCCTCAATAAAAGACAAAGAAATCACCCCTCCAGGCTTTAGTATTATTCGATTAGATTGCACATCCAAAAAAGGAGGAGGAGTAGCAATTCTCTATAAAGCTGACATACAACTTAGCACTGTAAATCTTAACTATTTCAGCGCTCGAGTCTAAAGATAGGTTATCTCAAAATTCCTGCTTAACAGACATAAAGCCATAAACATTATCTGCGTCTATCTTCCCCCAGGCAATAACATCGGTACACTAGAACACATACTTAACTGGCTTTCTTCTCATCTCCCACAAGAAACCATAGTCCTAGGAGACTTTAACATTGATTGGAATTCATGTAGCAGTACAAACCCTACCAACCACATTAACCTTTATGGTTTCTCACAAGCTATTAACTCCCCCACCAGAATTAACAAACTGAACAATAAAGAAAGCACCTTGGATTGGATTCTGACTAATAGTCCTCACCAAACTTACATAGCAGGAACACTCCCAGACGATCTTAGTGACCACCTGCTAACACACATAATCAGACATAAAACCAACCCAACCTTCCCTAACACTATCAGAACAGTTCGCTCCAAAAAGCATTTTATCCCTGAGCTTTTCGAAATAGAACTTAAACAATGTAATTGGTCACCATTAAAATCCCTCCCAATTAACAAAGCAGTCAAATACTTCAACTCTACATTCCTAACAATCCTTGCTCATCACGCCTCAATACGCTGTACAAGAAATAAAGCTAAACCTGCTCCTTGGCTCTCAAACAAAACCAGGCCACTAATCATTCAAAGAAACAAATCCTGGGCTAAATGGCGAACTACTAAGAACTCTACAGATCATCTAACCTTCAGACAGCAAAGAAATAATACAAAAAAAGCCATCCTACTTGACAAAAAGAAGTACTATCTCCACCTACAACAATCCTCCCTCAAGGAACCTCAGAAGTTTTGGTCTACTATTAATAAACTTCTTTATCCAGGTGTAACTATTACCCCCATCCCCTCAGGCGCTAATCCTGAAAATTCAACTGAAACAGCTAATGCCTTTAATTCTTTCTTTACCAATACTATCCAAACTCTGGCTAGCCATCTATCCCCTGATATCTCAAAACTACAAACTCCCACCTCCAAGGCACCCCCAGTATTCAAGTTAGAACCAGTGCCCACATCATATATTCACTCCCTTCTCCAAAAGCTAAAAGCAACTACCCCTTCAGCTGACAAACTCCCAGCTGAATTCCTGCAAATAGCATCTAAAGCCATAGCTTATCCCATCTCCATATTGATAAATAGAACCATAAACGAAGGTATTCTGGAGCATTTCTCCCCGGGCCTCTGCTGAAAACAGGATCTGTGGAACCTAGTTGGACTTTCCCGGTCAACAAATGTTAAATAAATAAAATAAATAAATAAATAAGTATTATTCCATCCATCTGGAAAATTTCTCATATTATCCCACTACACAAAGGTGGTAGCTCCATCGACATGTCCAACTTTCGTCCCATAGCACTGCTCTCTCCTCTTGCAAAAATAATGGAAAAGTGTGTCCACAAACAGCTAATGAACCATCTTCTCCATCACAACCTACTAGCAAACTGTCAACATGGATTTAGACCTTTCCACAGTACCTCTTCTGCCTTGCTTTCCTTCACAAACTGTATCAACGAAAACTGCAACAAAAATATCCTCTCCTCAGCAGTCTTTGTCAATTTATCAAAAGCTTTCAACATGGTTAATCACCAAATCCTTCTTCACATCCTAAAGTCCTACTCACTAAATCCACTATCCATGAACTGGTTCACATCCTATCTAGATAACAGACAGCAGGCTGTACTCTGGCAAAATACACTATTGAACCATCTGCCTATCACATTAGGTGTTCCACAAGGCTCCATATTAGGCCCTCTCTTGTTTTCCATTTACATCAATGACCTCCACTTAGCCATTCCACTCTCCACATGTATTCTATATGCAAACGACTCTACTATAGTCTGTGCAGCCACCTCTCAAGCTGAACTTCAGTCTCATACACAAAAAGCTTTTAATACAGTAGAACATTGGTTCTCTAACCGCTGCCTCCTACTAAACCCCCAAAAAACTAAACTTTTACTCTTTACACCAACCCAAAAGACTACCCCTGTACACTTCACTATCACATCTAATAATGGCACCCTTATTTCTCCTGATCTAACCACTTAACTCTTAGGAATCACAATTGACAATAATCTCAACTTTGATACCCACATAAATGCCACAGTAAAATCAGTTAACAGAAAATTTGGATCCCTGTACAGAATAAAACCTTTTCTTACACCACTAGCTAGGTCCGCTATAGCTAGAACTCATTTACTCTCAACCCTTCTTTATGCCTCTCCCATTTACACTAACCTCTCTAAAAAGAACCTTCACAAACTAGCTATATCCTATAATAACATTGCCAGGTTCACTACAAGCTCCCCTTTTAGAACTCATCACTGTCTTAATCTGAAACAACTAGGCTGGTTAGAATTTCTGAATCAGATACAATTTCAGCAACTTACAATAACATACAAGGCCCTTTATCAACCCCATAATACTCCCATACTCTCTAGCTTCATTATACCATATAGCAATCTCAAAAATTTACGCTCCTCAAACAAAATGCTTATGTATATTACTAAATCTAAAAACTTAGCAGGTGATTCCTTGTTGTCTAACTCTGGCAGAAAAGTATGGAATCAATTACCACCTGACCTTACATCTCTGACCTCTCTCCCACTTTTTAAAAGAAATCTAAAGCTATACTTCAATAACCACTGGTTATGCTCCTATTCTAACCCTGACTAACATTTTCTTGACTCTGATCTTTTACCTTTCTCCTATTACAACCTTCTTAAAATACTTCTATATCCTTTTCTCTCACATAGAAATAAATTGTTACTAGTATACCCTTCTAAGACTTGTTTCCAGTAGGAGTAGCTTAAAAAAAAAAAAATACTTCTATTTTTTTATAGTCTTTTAACAATTTCCTTTGCTAACATGTTTAGGCTAAAATTATTGCTGTATAAAACTGCCTTAATGGTATAATTATTGCTGTATAAAACTGTTTTTATGTTATTCTCTATTAAATTGTATGTTTTTTCCCTGGAGCTTTTCTCCCCGGGCCTCTACTGAAAATGGACATATATCCAGTTAGACTAGCCTGGTCAACAAATGTAAAATAAAAATAATGGTGTGAGAACTAGCAGAAATTGTAGGGCAGTAAAAGGGCAAAATGCATAGTGAAGACTGTGCAATTAAATGTGAGAAAGTTTAGGTTGAATAGATGTTACGTTGTTTTAGGTGTGGTCTACTGTACGAGGACAAGCCTTGTAGGAGTAAAAAGAGAATGCAGACATTGTGGCTTGTTGAAGTATTTCTCAAAATGTATTACAGTTAATGAAAGAGAGATGTAAAGAGAAGATTTGCAAAATATTGTGTTTTGTAGGTGATATCAGAAGTGAACTCTGATTTATTTACACTCGTAATAGTTTTACCCTTACAAATGTTGCCTATCAGTCAGTTGCACAGTTGATATGTTTGACTACATGACTGTCAATATTTGGATTTGTCAAATTGCTTGAATACAGAAACACACACACACATACTCACACACACACACACACACACACATGCACACACACACACACACACACACACACACACACACACACACACACACACACACACACACACACACACACACACACACACACACACACACACACACACACACACACACACACACACACACACACACACGCTCGCGCGCGTCATTCATTCTGTTAAATCTTCAGTTGTTTGACAGTGAATGGTTTGGGAAACTTGATGAGTGCTGTAATGTTGTTATCACTGAATGCTGCAAATATCAAAATGTAGAACACTGAGTGCAAGTGGGTAAGGTAAGTGTGCATTTGGAATTTTAATGCACAAACTCTCAGATATACCAAAAGATCTAGCATTAGGAGAGCTGAAGTACATGTTTCTGGGTTAGAATTAGAGTAAGGGCTATGTAAGGGGGTAGATTTAATATTATGTGTATATGTGCTGCTATGTGATATATGCCTGAGTGTCTTCTGTAACAGTAGTGTAATGAAAAGAGTTTTTGTAAGGGAGTGGATAGAGTTGGGGTTAGGAGCAGGAGCAGGGCTAGGATTAGCAAGCATTAGTAAGGTGGTTCAAGGGAAGATGAGTCAGAATAAACCAAAGCATTGCTTCCTTACCATAGATTATCCTCCAGCAATGATGTTCCAGATTATTCTACTACCGTGAGCATTCAACATCTCTGATTTGGTAAGGCTTCAGTGCTCTCTGTTATACATAGTACTTGGTAACATCAGTGACTCTTGAACCAAATACCAAGGTACATACATATGTCACAGTTGTCCCTAAGTACTGCATATATAAATGTCATCAACTATTGCTTGATTACTCTTGACACGTGTACCTGTTTTCTTCATCGCCCAAATATTCATCTTTGCTATGTGTAAACTCTTCTCTGTTGCTGTGAAAATTACATCTATATTGTGTTTTTATTTATAAATCTTATATATCTGGAACTTTTCTCCTGAACCTTTCCCATTAAATGGGCTGTGCTAAGGTAACCTTACAGTCAATAAATAAAGAAACAAAAAAATAGATAACTAACAAAATAAATAAATACGTTAAATTCACAGATAAATAAATACTCTCAAAGAGTTAATGCAGATAACTGTTCCATGCACAGCAGGATCACAGTGTTGCTATCATGAACCTCTGAGAAATATTTATGAGAGTTTAAATTTATAATGGAGTAGAGGCTGCATTTGTGACAAAAAAAGTACCTTGACGTATACACGCATATCACAGTAACATTTTGGTAGTCACTAACAGTGTATTGCATGGTGTTCTATCTAAATGCTAAAGAGACAGCTCAGGTAAGAGGCATGTGCTCTCTCTCCCCTGTAACCACCTCCAGGAAGGCATCTGCATGTGAAGAGATTCAAGAAATCACTCAGCCATAAAGATCAGCATGGCTGCCCCCTCCCCCCTGTAAAGGCTGTTAATATGACCAACAGGGCATGTTTAACAAGGTAACAGAGGTTCCTTTACTTTTAAGTACCGTAATGGCACCTAATTTAATACAGAGTTGGGAGGGACAGTCAACACTTTTTTATTGCCATAATGACATCAACTTCACTACAGGGATCTAGGAGTGAAGAGTTAAAACACAAGATACCAGGTCAACTAAAACTGTGCAATTGCGCTATGGCAGCACTTCAACTATTATGGGGATCAGGAGTGGGGGGACCATTGGAGGGCAGACAACTCAGGAACAGGTATGGGGACTGTGCAGTGTGTGTGTGTGTGTGTGTGTGTTTGTTTGTGCAAGCATGTGCATGTTTATATTTAAGTGTGTACTTGTGTGTGTAGAAGAGTGTCTAGGAGGATATGATGGTCTGCACAAGTTGCAGTGATCTGCACATTGTTCAGAGACATACAAATTAGCCAATAATGCAGTCTTTCCTCATCCTGAAAAACATGTCTCTGAAATGCAAAATAACACATCATGGAAACAGGGCCTTTTAGCATGAGCTATATGGCTTGTGCTAGGCCCTTTAATGAATTCCCAGGATACTATCAAACCTTAACTAAAAACTGATATGATAAATTATTACTTCCAGTTAATAGGCACTGCAAAGTAATATGGTAATACTGTATACTAACAATTAGAAGACTGATTAATATCAGGAATATGGTAACCAACTGAGTTCAAGGATGCTAGTACAGAAAAACATTTCACACCTAACTGGCTTAGCAAGTAAACCAAACATAAATATGTATTATTAAGTAATTATTTCAGCTCATATCTCATATGTGTATTGTTCTCTTTATCAAATGGAGAAATGTTAACAGGTAAGAATATTGTATATTCACAACTGCAGCATATGCAGGATGTGTATGCACATTCTCTGACCATACAATCAGAACAGCATAGTCCTTGAATTAAATAAGGAACAAGTATCAGCTTCTGCTTCCATGTGCTTAGTAACATTTTACTGTGAATGTGCACTTTACTGCAAATCCACAGCAATAGCCATGCACGTGGCTGGTATAATGGTTAAGGTGTTAACCTCAAGTTCACAGGGTACAGGTTTGATTCTCGCGTTTAGAAGGAAAATTGGATAGGCTTAAAATGGCCCACAAGGTCAGCTAGCCTAGTACTTCCCTATGAACCTATAGTTGCCTATGAACATAGTCACCTAGTACTGCAGAGCACTTACAATGCTTTCCCAGAATGCCCACTGCCATGCAGGAACAATAATATGCAGCAGCCTGCACATGTATATCTGTGCTCTGCAATCTGTCCTTTAGTACAACAGGTACAAAACAACACATATATGCATACCTGTAACATGCCTGTTCGGGGGCACGGCACCTGTAGTTAGAATGTTACATTTCATACATATTGTGCACTGAGTGGTACCAGTTATATGCAAATAAATTTGGCACATGTGGTTCAAATCAAAAAACAAATAATTCTAACTGTACTAGATGAATTTCAATTTCAACAAGAGGGCACATACCTTGACAAGAATGTACCTCATGCACCTCTGCTTCTGTTATACTTAACTCTAGGCAGCTGCGTTGGGGGGATGATGGTAGGGAGAAATCTCCCTTGCAGTGGCATATTTAGAACTACTAGTAGTGGAACAACGGAAGTGTTGTTCCTCTGTACAGGGCATATATTTAGCATATTGTTGAATATTTGAATCAGCATGTGAACACAATATTAGAAAAGAGATAAAAAATAGAAATATTGTTGGAATAAGAAACATCATATACTCAGCAAGACTAGTAAAGCGTGGAGTTTTTTTTAGTTACAGGTTGCTCAGGATGATCTTTTTCTAATTTGTAAGCTTTTTAAAAATGACCGGTTAGTAACCATGGTCAGTGTTCCA
This sequence comes from Protopterus annectens, assembly GCF_019279795.1. Taxonomy (NCBI): domain Eukaryota; kingdom Metazoa; phylum Chordata; order Ceratodontiformes; family Protopteridae; genus Protopterus; species Protopterus annectens. Next base: position 701,158,405 of record NC_056750.1, read on the forward strand.
TTTATTTGTCATGAAAAGTCCATTAGAAGCAATACTTCCTTGGTGCCAATACATTATCACAAAAGTAGCAAAATGAACAGTAGCTTTGTAAGCAGAGGGAATCACTTGTGCAGTAACCTTCAGCTAATAGTCAAGCAGTCATCATCAATCATTATATTTAAAAGACTGTTAGAGTGGGCTGCAGATAGAACCTACAACACTACATTCTGTCATAATAGGCTCTTTGCTGTCCACTTATGAGGCCATGAGCTTTCCAAAATACACTGAAACACTGACCGCTTCAGAGGCATTGGCATTTTCATTAGACTGGCTATAAATTAAAATTGTCTTCACTCACTACCGAATAATATATGCATATTTTAATGGGAAATAGCTGGTTTAGTTAAGCCCTTTTAATTGACCACACACATCCGCAAATTTTAAGGGAATAATGCAAAAAACAAAAAATAATAATGCTTTGGGTTAAATGAAAGGTAAGCCTGATTCATTTACTAAGTATGATCACTTCCATGGTGATTTTATCTGAAGGGCAAAAAAGGAGCAAATTGAAGTGTTCATCAGTGAAAAAGAACTTTATTAAATTACCAGTAACCCTTTTGTTATATGTTTATTTTCTTGCTAATAGAGACACTAGTAAGTATATTTAAAACACAGTCTTGTTACTTGTAGAAAATATATCATACTGTACTGATGATGAACTTGTGTTATCAAAACCCTGCCTGAAAACTAAAGGTACTTGCTGTTCAGTAGCCAAGTGATCCATTGCCAGATTAATATTGCTGTACTGCTGAAGATGAGTATAAAAGCTACATGAAAAAATAGTAGCCCACTTGGAAATTACTTCATTAGTCCACTAACCAATGTAGAAGACATAGGAAACCCTTACTGTTAGTTTGAAACATGCCAGAAGGTATATTTCTTAGGAATGTTTTGTATCCTGTAGGACTTTACTTTTCCAAATGATGCTTATAATTAATTAGGTACTGGAAAAAGATAATATAATACTGCAGTGTGCATCCTGATAAGATTGTAACCTGAAGAGGATTATTTCAAGCAGAAACCAAAACAATAATTTCTGCCATTCAGGAGGACATAGAATACAAGTAACGCACAGCTATACCTTTCTTCTCCATATCAGGAATGTACATACAAATTGCTTAGGCTCAAAACTGGTATGTTCTTTTGAAATAAGAATGACTATTTTTCTATATTTTAACCAACATCATTCTGACTAATGCTGTGTAGAATATTCAATAACAGATTCTTCTATTTTTTTGTTTTTTACACTTAGATATAACAAGAATTTTGCCTTTTGGAACTCAGTGTAGTTTTTTTAAGGATCAGTAGACATGTTTGTACCTTAAATGATTCCAGTTCCAGTCTTTGCTTTAAGATTAGGGATATCAACCTAGATTAATCAGGTGGCTGTATTTCAGGCATTGGCAGTTTCTCTCAACTATGAGATATGCATGCTGCTTGCTGCTGTTTAGAGAGCACCAAGTCAGGAAAATGCAATACATATGTATGTCAAGAACCATGCAATACCTTCTCTTAGTGCATTATTACATGCAGGTGGTATAAAGCTATGGAGACGATCTTGTGAAAGGAAATTCAACTCATTAGCTGAGATGCATTGTGAAAATACAAACGGGTATATGCTGTCTGACTGTAACTTTACTTGTGAGCCAGATCTGACAGCACTATCACCACACCTTGCACTTTATAACATCCTGCTACTATCAGAAAACCTGACATGCTTCATGTCAAGAATTTTTTCAGCTATGCAACTAAAAGAAGAACCCAAAGCTTCTCTCCAATTATGCTGTTTCAACTGGCTGAGTTCAGTTGCATGCTATCAGACAGACCTCCTCTGTTACATGCATTGTAGTGCTGCAGATCTGTTTGTGAATTTTAACATCTAATCTCCTATAGTCTAGGTAAAATATTGTATGCCTGGTAAAGCAAGGTTGAAATATTTGCTAGTCTTAATTCATTTAATGGAGTGTAATGTATGCTTCTTTCTTTGAAATATTTTAGCATTCCGTTTTCCAAGAGTAGGCTATATAAAAACACAGTTGTTTGGCTCATATTCTGGACCAGAGCTCTGACCTACATTTACGCAGTTGTAAATTTTAAACATAAGATGTAAAACTGTTCTTTGACATCACTACCATCTTCGGTACCAGCACTTGTCAGAATCCAAGTATCAAATGAACACACAGCAAGGATGCACTGATTTTCACACACCGAACACTTATAAAGCTTCAAAGCAAGAAAAAAAGAATATCTTTCAAATTTAAGACACGAGAATAAATAAGTAATTTAACAGACATGTTCTGTGTAATATCACCCTGAGAGCACTGACAGACCTTCAATGTTAAGTTTCACTGGCACTTAGCTCGATTTTCCCATGGTCTACTGGTGTCATGAACTCTCCTCTACTCATAGTGGCTATTTTAATTCTGTCATACATTGTTGCTCTAGACATTTATAGTTTTACTGTAAAGTGGATTGCTTTATTAAAGTAATGCTAAAATAGCCTTACCACAGATCAGCCAGGATTTATCTTGGCTAGGTAAGCTTTGGTGGTGAGGACAGTGCTGTGAGTCACGATGTATACTTCCTATATGATGCTGCAGTTCGTGAGAGTGGGCACATTATTAATATAACTGTATACTTTTTGCCATTCATTCTGGGATCATCAGGCGCACAGTTGTGCAGATTTGCTTTTCCTTTGTGGTTAAAAGCAGCTACAGTCATTGCATTGAATATCTGAACAAATACAGATTTATTTCTGTGCAAAGTATTATCATTACAGTTTAGTCCCTCATTCTTTCTGTCTTACTGGCTGCATCTGGTAATGACTTCTAATAGGCTCATAGGTGTTTATTAGGCTAACGAAAACAAGGGCCTTTTTAAGCCTAGCCATGCATCCCAAATAAAAATAGTTTCCATAGTCAGTGATTCCACCAAAGCTTTTGATCTAATCAGTTATGTCAAACTTCTTTGCAACCTGTCACACACAGGCATGTCACAAAGCCTTCTGTTTCAGTTCAGAAAGTATCTAGCAAGTGGATTTTTTAAATTAAAGTTAAGGTCATGTTTCTCTCATTAATAGCCGATCCTACATGTGAAGTTCCTTTGATGCTGGTTTGTGGACCTCTTCTCTATGTTTATTAATTCCCTTCCACCTAACCTTCCTTTCTTCCTTAACTCCCATTTTGTATATCAAGTCCCATTCTGTGCAATGATGAAGTCATTCAAAGGTTTTCTTCATATCCTCAAAATATTACAACAGATGAAGAAAATGACCTCAGTAGTCTACTAACCATTTCTGAAATAAAGATAAGAATCCCACAATATTCAGAATTAAAGCTTAAACAAAAACCACAGATAGATCCACAATAGCCACAAATCCACCCATAGAAACTGTCTCCTGATTTAAATGTTTTGATCTGTGAAAATATCCTTTTCTATTTACTGAACCTTGTGTTGCACATCGAAAAAGCAAAATGTTCTACTTTAATCATTGAACTACATTCAGATGAAATTACAACCGGGCAAAACCACTGGGTCTTAACTTTGCTTGGGTGTAAAACAAGATCCATCTATTTATCTGTCTTTTTTGCAAATGTCCCCTGCCCCATGTGGGGGACTTGAATTATCACCGTTACTTATATATGTTATCACTAAAGCTGCATAACAATGGAGAAAGGAGAAAACTGCAAAAAGTAGAAATAATTACTGCAGTTGTAATAGAAGCAGTTCCAGCAATGATTTACTATAAGAAGCTATGATTGAAGATATTGCAGCTATCTCAGTTGTGATCAAATACTTTACATTCAACAACTCATTGGAGAACAAATAGTATGTTGTTCTGGCCTTGGAAATTTATGGAATTTCATTATATGAGTTTATGGCTGCTATCAGCAGAGGTCAACTTGTCGCATCCCACAGGTGTTTTATGAATTTTCTTCAGTGATTTGGTGAAGAACATCCATATAAGCACTGGACCCATTCATTCTTTCAGGGTGCAAGAGCCAGCCTCTTTCATTCTTTGACCATAATGAAACCCTATGACCTATTCATGCTCTGCTTAGATGAGTAACTAGTGGCCCAATCTTTTCTCCTGGAGGCAGTCACATTCAGCCTATCTCCTCCCCATCACAGAATCCTGCTATAAATTCTTTCTGCATCAGTACATCATCTTAGTTAACAAACTCAGTAAACAAGTCAGTAATAAAAAACAGATGGTTTCTTTCAGTATTAGCCTACTACTAGTGCCCAGTGCTACAGCAGTGACAACTTGCCACAAAGTAGAAAATGGCATTGGTATTTAAATGGTAGTTGCTTATGCTTTGTTAGTAATATATCTCTTATCTACCAAGCATTGCTAGTCCCTTGATTCTAACACATTAGGCTGTGGCCTAAAGAGTTCAAATTCCAAACTGGAAAGGAAAAGTTAGTTTCTGATGGATATCTCCACTGTGCTCCCAAACAAAAATATCAGAGAAAAAACAGAAACTGAGCAGTCCCTGAACTATGCTCAGAAAAAGACTACTTAAGCATGTGAGATTATAAACTCAGAGATGGCAGCATCAGTGCTGTACAGTGAAGATGCCACACATCAAATTTCATCTCATGCAAGAAAAGTCCTAACTTGATAAAAATATCAGTGACCTCTGCAGCAGCCCTCTTCAATGACATTGACTGCTCCTGGTAATCACGATTTTGCATGTATATCCTGCAGGGCTCCTTACAGACACAGATTTCGATGACCGATATGGATCACTTTGCCCACCTGATCTATTCATTTTCCTGCATTTTATGTAACCCACTTGTCCTTCTTATATCATAGATTCTTGTCTTGTACCAAAGTTCTCATTCTTACCTTTTGAGCCCTATAAAATCCGTCCCTGTCAACGTGTGTGTATGTGTGTGTGTAACTGTAATATATGCATTTGATAAAAGGACAAATATTTATGCCTGGGTACCCTCTTCCTTGATATAAGACTCCCCAGGTCATTAGGTGAGGTAGTGTTAGTTGTTCTAAGCTTTTTACACACACACACACACACACACACACACACACACACACACACACACACACACACACACACACACACACACACACACACACACACACACACACACAATCAACAGTCGTCGTCTCTGGTATAGCATTTATTTTGCTTATTTTTGGTTTATTGTTTATTTATCCTTTGTTGACTGGTTTAATCCCACTAGGCTGGTGGCCTCTTTTTATGGGAGACCTGAGGTAGTATTTCTGCTTCTAGGGTAAATTTGGCAAGTGCACTGGAGAACTTCCCCTTTCTCTTTTTGATAGCTGCCTTTGGATTTTTACATCCACCTGAGCCAGCACCAGCTTAAGCAGATGAGATCTTGGTGGAGGGTTTCATCAGAAGGATGACGCACTCAGGAACACAATATCCCTCTAATGCTGCACAGCAATCCAGACATTTGGTGTGGGAATAGAAATAACAACCTTCTCCTCTTACAGCACAAAAGGGGAGTGTGCTACCTGTTGTGTCACTGTCACTGCTACTGCTATTAATACCTCTTCCTTGTTTCTTCAAGACGATGTATACTAAGTTCTTGTAGTCTTTTACATAGCTTCAGGTGAAAGCTATGTTCGATTTTTGTTGCCCTTTTGTGTATCCCTCTGTACTGTCTTTCTCCTGGCAAAGGTAATGTCATCAGAACTATGTGTAGTAGTCTTAAGGAGTCTTACCCACTATCTCTACATAAAGACAGCAGTCTCTCTTCCACAGCCTCCTGTTTCTGTGCTAGTGTTCTGTCCCCTTCTTTGCTGCTTTGATATGTGTTTTGCTGGTTTACTATTGGTATGTCGATTTTGCATCAGTTGACCATTTAAAATTTTGACAATAAATGTGGAATTCGGCATGCCAAAAAGTAAACCAATTTGACAATGAATACATTGACAACCATGGTTCGATGTATTCAACATAGCAGGAGGTGATGACACTCATCTCTTGCTATGAACATTAGCATACCATTAGACTGTGCAGTCATACATTAAATATACCAACTCCAAGATCGCACTTCAGTGAGGAAATTGGCTAATTCCTTGCTCCTCACTGAACTGCGATCCCCCTGCACAATGTCAAATCCAAATGCTCGACTGACACTACCCATTCACTGTAGTGTAGTTAATCAATTTGGGTTCGACATACTACCCACTTGGAAACTGCAAGTCAACCATTTACCAGTCAGCCAATGCAGTTTCCAAGTTTTAATAGTAAACCGTTTTGCTTACTCTTAAATCATCTTACATGAAACCCCAGGTCCAAATTTACTTTTGTTATTTATTAGACTTCTTTTTCAACTATGCGCTTCTTTTGTAGGTTATTCATTTTCAGATGTATTATTTTACTATGCATTTCAGCTGACATGTTTTATACCATTCTTTTATATTTATCTAGTCTCTTTTTGTCCTTTCTGTGCCTTATTGTATATAACTCTGTAGGCTATATTTGCATCTCAAGCAGAAAGACATATTTTTATCTGTGTAGACTCCATTTATTATGACCTACTATATAATTTTGTCTCGTGAGTGTGTCACACATGCTACCACCTTATGAGTCACACCCAGGCTGCTTAATTTGTTGAGTAACATTTGCTGTGCTGGTCTTTCAAATATCTTGCTGACACCAGTGTAGTTAGTATCCGTGACCTCTTCCTAAAGTACTGCCTCTTTGACACTATGTAGTGTACAGCAAGCTGTGGAAGATTAGGCGAAGCCAATGAGACAGCAAGTGATAACACATGGCATATAACAGTGGTAAAACAATTTAATTAATGCACCATTCTGTATGGATAATTTCCCAGGGTCACCTTGCTGTTTAGTGTTTAGTATGGTAAGCTGTGAGTATTGAACCTCTGCATTCCTGTATCAGTTATCAAACTACAGTGCCAGTGGTCTAGTTCTTGATTCATTTTGGATGCCTATTACAAAAAAAGTGCACTGAGCAGGTAGTTACTTATTTCTTCCTATGCATATAAATTCCAGGGTGATATTGTAAAGGAGACAAAAAAATGAAATAACTAGAAGCTATAAAATGGCAAGGAAATTTTAGTAGGGATGGTTTAAACTAAAGTAAGCAGGTAAACAATCATTTTGTGTGTGTGTGTGTGTGTGTGTGTGTGTGTACCTATAAAATTATATATATATATATATATATATATATATATATATATATATATATATACACACACACACACACACACAAATCTACACACTTCTGCTGAGTTTATCTTGCGGGCTGCATCCCTGTTTCATACCCATGCATTGAACTGTACATTTGACAGATTGAATCACACTTGCAGACATACATACACACACCCACACATATGCACATACACTTATATTTTACATACGTGTATAAACGCATACTAAGAAATTAGGTAAATTAGTCACATAACCCAGGTGCAAGACATGAATCTTTAAGAAAAACAAAGAAATGGTTTGCAGCACATAAAAAGAACAAAGACATTAGAATAACCACAATGCCAAGCAGCATTACTAAACAGAACATATCTCCCCCAGCAAATAAATACAATTTATACACCTGTTCAATAGATGATTTCTACAGAAAGAGGAAAAATATGTTAAAAAGTACTTTGATTTTAAAACAGGAATTTTTTAAGAAAAATGGCTAAGTATTATAGTACAATAGAGGGTCATTTCCTCATTATTTAGAAACTCTTCAAAATCGACTGGTAGTATAAAAACTTCAGAAAATATTTTCTTAAAAATTCAAATTTCTATTTTTGTAATACATGGAGTGGTCTCTTTCAGAATTACATGCAGTTCAGAAATGTATTCTAAAAGCCCTAGTGCTGTTTGTAGATTCTTCTTCATTGAATTCTGTCCAACACTAAAAAACTTTTAAGAGTTTGACATTGACAGAGGTGAACACCATTTATTATTTTTGTCTTCATATTTTATGCTTTTCTATCAGAAAGGCAGTTTAAATGAGAAAATATTCTACATCATTGAACTATACATCTGTTTACAATACAACCTGCCTGCTGCAGCAAAATATTAATATAATGGCAATATAACATATTGTAGACAAGTGAAATCCTGCAGTCTCTCACAACCTCTGCTTTGTGCATACTGTAAGTGGTTAATCAGATATAGACTTCCTGACCAACCACAGAAACAGATGCTTGCACTTTGGAGGCATACTGTAATCAAAACTAAAAAAAATAAATAAATAAATCGTCTTCTTATGACATATTAGAAGTAGTCATAGACAAGAGGAGAAAAGCAGAAAGACCAGCAAAACATTTAGAATCTCACAGTGACATCTGTTACATTTATGCACTTGTGTGCATGTGTATATTTAAAATGTTGATTTTTGCCTTCTTTATCAAATATTCTTATTTAATGCATTTATATCTCTCCCCATTTCCTTTACTTCTTGCTTGTTTTTATTGTTCCTCTCTCTCTTTTTTTTCTTGTTTATACCTGTTCAGTTTTTCTCACAGTTTTTATCCGCATTTTTGCTTAACTTTTTGTATACATTATACTTATGTGTCTTATTCAGTTTCCCCTTGTTTTCTTTCCATTCTTCCCCTATTTTCTCTTCCAGCTGTACCTTCTCTCTGGTCCTAACCACAGTTTCTCATTATATCTTTCTCAGTGACATATATATTTCACTGTCATGCACTGCACTGCACTGATGGTCTGTAGCCTCTCTGTCTCTCTCTAATACACACAGATGGGCTTTATCTTGTCTTTCTTCTTCTTCCTTGCATTCCTTCCAGCCTGCACATTATCTATACGGACAGAAGTTTTAAGTGAGTGGGATGGATGGTATGTATTTAAAAATCCAGGAAAAATGGGACATGAAACATCACCTTTTAGTTCACCATAATCCTAACTTTATGTGCTCATCTTGCTCAACAACAATTCAGTTATCACACAGATGCTTTACTAACTACATCACAACATTTTATAAAATTTCATAAAAAAAACTTCTGATTTTGCATTTATAGGAATTTACTATGTTTGCAGAAAGGTATATGATTAAGAAACTAAGGCAAGGAATTACTACATAGACAAACCTGGTATCAAATATTTTTTAAACAAAAGTCTGTTAAAACCAGTCACTTTGATATTAGACTGCTTAGTCCATCCTAGAAAAATCCAGGTTTAACACACTGTGCAGATAACTTTTAAGCGAGTTTGGTAGTCTGTGGGATTTGTCTCATAACAGTTGGCTTAACCATGAAGGGCAGTGAACTGTGTTCTGCTTCTCTATTTTTTTTTTAACCGGGAATTCCATAAACCTAAAAATTAAATACATTTAAGTTTTGTATTTAAAACACTGCCTCATCTGAGATGCAGAAAAAGCTGTGAGTGTAGCACAGCATTATTATTATTATTATTTAGCATTTAATTTCAGTTCACTGCTGTTTTAGGGCTCATTTTACATGGCTAGACAGTATTCTGTATGGGTGCTTTGTAACTTTCTATGACAAATAGCAATCCATTTCCATAATACCTGGCAGTAAGTCTTATGTACCCTAGGATTCTGCTACATGCATAATAGTCATTCATTCAGTACATTACCCATTCTTAGAGTCTGTTAATACTAGCAGATAACCCCCCAGCACATAAGATGCTGTTGAATAGAAAACAATAATGAATGAAGCTTACCTAGAGAGGGAACAGGCAAGCGGAAGCCCACACTTTCTCTCACACTTTGGCTTTGTCTCCCTGCCTTCTATTTAAAGGGCCAGCTGTTTTCTATATTTGGCACAACAGTCCTGAATGACTATCTTATTTTATAGGAAGACCAACCCCTACTCATATCATAAAATTGTATTATGGTATGTGAGAAGGCCTCAAAGGGCAATGTCTCCTTATGTCCTTTCAAGGACAGGGATTCTTGATTGTCTCTAGTGTGACTTTTTTAGGACAAGGGTTTAGAAATGTGAATGAAAGTATTGCTTGTGTTTTTATGTGTGTGTGTGTGTGTGTGTGTGTGTGTGTGTGTGTGTGTGTGTGTGTGTGTGTGTATGTATGTAAGTATGCAAATACATGTATATGTGTGTGTGTGTGTGTGTGTGTGTGTGTGTGTGTGTGTGGTTGAACAAAGAAATGCTTTGTCACAAACACTCATATCAACGGGCTTCTGATAAAACAAAATTAGAGCTATCACTCACTTATTAAACTTTAAGCATCTTTCACCTTTTCATTTAACTTTGGAAACTATTTATAGGCAGTGTGAAATTTCCAGGACTGTTCTGTGCATCAATTTCATTTATATTTCTCCTATTATTCAATTGATTTCATTATTTCTAGTGTAAGCTATGCTGCAGCAACATTTACAAATTAAAAGTGATTCTTTTGTTCTTTGTTTTTCATACCTCCCCCTTCCAAAACATGTTTGACAAATTCTGTATATTCTGCACTTAATATTAGGTGATCGACATTGCTAATATTCTTGGGGGTTATCATGGGGGTTGCTTGTGTTATGGGTCATTATTTAATCTGTACTCTTTTAACTTTTTTTAACACAAGTATTTTACTTACTGCCTGATAAATGATATAGTTATCTTAAAGATAGTTAATGTTTAATAAACTTTATGTACGCAGATTGTTAGTAGGGTGTGAGTTTGTGAACATGAATATATTTGTGTTTTTTCATCTTTAGTTCACTTATGCTGCCAGGTGAAATACCTAGTAAAGATACATTAGAATGATGGGGAGAGAACACTTCATCAAAAATGTAAAAAATACTTTCTCTTCCTGATTTCTTGCATGTATTGATAGAACACATATTAGCTTACAGGCTGTGCAGCTGGGAATTAGAAGATAAATAACTGAGGTTATCCTATTGGAATGGAATAGATTTATATTTTATATTTTCAACTACCCAGGAGACAGTGTCTTCAAGCAAACTAATAAATAGCCCTGGAGGTATATAAACACCTACAATCTTTAAGGACTTAATGATTTTCCAGGGTAACACTCATTACAAGGACATCCTGTCTTCTGTGACATACAAACTTTTTCTCATTATTATTGTTTTAATTTCATAGATTTCTGTGAATACCTACAATTAGTCTCTTTAGTTGCACATGTTGTGAACATTCAAGTGGGTTATCCTAGGGACACTGGTAAAGACTGGTGACCAAAGAGTGATCAGGACAAGTTATATTAGACTGCTTATGTTAAAACAGTCTGGCTTAAGGTGTATGTCTCCTGTTACACTTAAGAGGTGCATAATCCAGAATGACTGAAAGTACACAATCATTCTGACTCTTACTTTAACAATGTTGTAGGGCATTTTTGGTTCTGTTGATAAAGGCATATGACCAAAAACACTGAGTTTTGTGAGAATGAAAGACAGAAAAACAACTGGTATTATGACTTTCTCCAGTCATTCTCTACTAAGGGATGTGAAGGTCTCTACTCTGGGCAAGTAATCAAGGAGCCTCAATCCTCACCACTGACACTGGTGAGTGATGGCTACTAGGAGCAAAAATAGATTCCACAGTATTTTCAGATTCAGCTGTCTGTACTAAGCACAGTTTCCCTTAACAGCGCACAGGGAGCACACTCCAGACCTGGGGCTGGACTGTTTGTCTCTCTCTAGGCCTCAAGCGAGACTCCACACTGACCATTTTGGAGCTATGTGACCCTGTTCCAAGTAGCTAAGACACACACTTGTAAATCTGATTTACACACACACACACACACACACACACACACACAGCTGGGAAAGGCTGTGCCCCCACTGCCCAGACTATAAGTTAAATATGCTACTCTAAGGCTCTTACAAGGGTACCCAATAATACTGAGTAAAATTAATACCTATACAAATGGAGTTTGACCGATGCAGCAAGGCTTTCAGGAGTGGCCACAGTTTCACTAAAATAAGCATAAGAACTCTTAAGATGTTAAAAGTATTCTCTAAAAGACCAGCCACAATGAAAGGTATAGAAGTATTTAAAGAAAGGTATAGAAGTATTGAATACTGACTATCTAGTTACAATAAACACCAGAGTTTCAGTCACAGAATATATAAAAAATAACACAGTTGAATAGATTCACACAGATGCAGAAACAATACTTAGCCTAATATCACTATATTTTCCTGACTGACTAAAGAATTACTGTTCCCTGGTTACTTACTAAAGCAAGGCAAAATAAAGTGTGTTGAGTTGCTTACTACAGCAAGGCAAGATGAGGTGTGTGGATGTCTGAGATGTCTGTGAGCAGTCTTTCCTGTCAGGTTCTGTGAGAGTTCTGGAATATTTCTCACTAATATCTAAAAAAAATCCTTTCAGTGCTGGTTCTAAAATGACATTACATCTGGTCACCTGACTCTGGTACAGTACACACCCACAGCTTTGCTAAGATCTGTTGGAGCATCTAAAAGCTATAAAAAAATTTCAAAAACTTCCATCCTTCCAGGGTAGCACTTAGTTCACCCCTAAGGACTATACAGTAAGATTACTAGTCCTGGTTTTCACAAACATTTTTGTCACTGGCTGCAGTCAGACCTGTAAGATAAAATCTTTATGGCTTAAATCAACCCATTTCATTTTCAACCTATTTTTCAAAATTAGCTGGACTGAGATTAACCTTTTCCCTTTCAGAATTCTCTGTTAAAACATATACATTTAATCAGTTATAATAATACTCTCTGACATACATGTATATCTCTTTTCTGTCCAGCAGGACCCATTGTTGATGTAATTTTAACATAAGCAACTTTACAGATACATTTTTAACACAAGCATCTGTACAAATCAGTATGATAGTCAAATGACATAAAATTCTTTACAAAACTCCAGCTAGCTATGCTGGCATATGTTACACATGCACTGCCATACTCTCATTGGCAAAGATGGCACTATCTGGATCTACTTCAGTAGATCGAACTTTTAAATGTCCGAAGATGATATGGCCAAGACCATAACATCAAACATTTAAAAGTTCAGAAGCAGAAATAAAAAAAAAAAAAAAAAAAAAAAAACGAAACCTCTGTAACCGAGGGGGGCATGCCCCCCTGTGCCCCCCACACCCCCGCTACTTAAATATACCAACTCCGAGATCGCACTACATTGCAGAAAAGGGAAATCTTCCCGATCCGCACTGTATGTTGATCTCCATTCACTCCGTTCAAAATTTTAAATGTTCGATGTTATGGTCTTGGCCATATCATTTTCGAACATTTAAAAGTTCGCTCTACTGAAGGGGACCTTGCACTATCTCATATCATCACAAGGATATTAGCCTTTTTTACAAGGGAGTGCAAACTTGGAATTAGAATAATTAAACAATGGACATGTGTGTGCATGGGTGAGTCATTGACAATCTTTTTTTTTTGGCTCACCTTTTATCGGAAATTAAATGCCAAAAATGGTCAGCTGAAAAACCTAAAAGCCACCAAAGATCCATTTTTTAAAGGGGCAAGCTCCCCTGCAACCCTTGATGTGGGGGCAAGCCTCCACACCACTAAAATTATGTATCCTAACTCAACATTCACACCACTGTGAAGAAAAAGGGAAAACCCCTGGAAAGCACACCTCTGGCTTGCACAATATACCACTTTATAGTGAAACTCACAGCACATTAAATTCTTGAACTTAAGCCACTCAATGACCACTGAAATGATCACCTGTAAATATGCTGTGTGTGTCTTTTTGTGTGACTGGAAGAGGCTTGGTCCCTGTAAAATAACATTGTTATTATTTTTTTAATCACTATTTTAGTGTTGTTGTTTTGCATGGGATTCACATTCTTGCAGATGAAAAGGACGCTGCTCTGTAATAGGTTTTAAGAGTGGATTTACACACTATGAGATGGATACCATTTCTCTAAGAAGAAAATCATCATATTTACTATGAATAACCATGTCTCATTTAAACAGCATACAATGATTCAACCCCAAAACATCTAAAACCTTAGGATGACACTACTAAAAACAGTGACACTTCAAAGGTCAGAAAACAAAAAACATTTTTTTGCAGTAGGCAAGCCTCCCTGCAGCCCCGGCATGAAAGCATGCCTTACCACACTGGAGCTACATATACTAACTCTGGGATAACACCATCTGGAGAAAAGGGATAAAGTTATAAAATTGCAACACTTACCATCTCACTTTTGCCCTAATCTGTAACCTTCCAGTGATGATGTTCTGAGGGTTGAACAATTAATCTCCAAAAAACAATAGGCAGTAGGTTTCCCCAACAGCATCACAATGAGGTAGCAAAACTGAATTTGATACCAATCTCAGTTGAACAACAATGCAGGGTTCATACCTCTCAACTGTACAGATTTTCACAGTGTGTCTATTTTTTGACTCGTATCTTTGGCCTGTTCCTCATAAAATTTGTTTTTATTTCCTGGCAGAATCATTGAAGTCACTAAATAATAGTAAATAATGACAAACATTGGAGTTTCAGACTTTATATCCTTCAGAAATGCATAATAATGCAAAACCTGTTATTCTAGCAACTTTATAAGCTTATTGGAGCAGTATTTAAATTCTGTCCCTATTTTCGGGCCTTTGTCTCCCCATTTTTTCTGACTTTGTCCAGATTTCTTGCACTGAAAGGTTGAGAGGTATGGCAGGGTTTATTTATCTATGATATCCTAAACAACATTACTATGATAATGGCTGAATGGTTGTTTTATTAAAATGGGAATCCCCACTTATTTGATTTTGCCCCAATTCATTGCTTTTCTGTAGTGTGTTTGTGTTAGATCAGCAAGCATCAGGGTTAAGGGCATCTATCCTTTTCTAACTGCTGTGATGTTGGAGTTAATATTTATATAGGACTTGCTTCTGTGTTTTTTCTTGCCTTTGATAAAACATACTGTTTATGTGATTTATCAATGGAATGTGATTTGAAATAGTGATTCTATGATATTATGCTACATACTCCAAGACAGATATTCTGGAGTACAACTCAAAAATAACATGTGAACAAATACAACGATATAGAGAACTAAAAAAATCTAAATAAAAAGTTACAAGGTCAAGCTTCAGAAATTTGCAACATTCAAACTTCTTACATAACAACATGCCAGCATTCCCTTTTGACTAATACAAAAGACAAAGAATTATTTAAAGAAGTCAGAAGAACAATATATAATTGAGAGTGTATCAGGACCAAAACCTTGGGTTTCTCCAACTGTGGTGCAAACCAAATCTAAATTTCAAATTATGTGAGGGCAAGCTTGGATATAACAGTGGCCTTTCAGAGAGAGAGAGAAAGAGAGAGATCTCTGAATCGGGCCCCACAGTAGCAGTAAATAGTATAATCACGGGACAGAATCAGGCAGCTGTGTTGACCAAAACAGAACTCAAGTTAGGCTACCATTGATTTGAACTCTAACCTAAGACCAGGCCTATTTTATCCATGCACACTGGTCTAAGATGGTATAATAGACTCATATCTGGTATCAATTATAGAACAAAATTCTTCCACTAATTTTCCAAAATGTCATTCAACAGATCATACAGGCATTTAAAATTTGAGTGACAATATACTCTTCTATGGTAAGAACAAGACAAAACATTATAAATTCTTACAAGTATTCAGAAAATGGATGCCTGTGACTATGTTCTACTCTATGCTGTCTGTAAGTTTTACCAAAAGTAAATTTAAGTTTTATGTATTTTTCCAAATGTTTGTTGTACTGGGACCGAACTATGTTGAAAGACTTCATGACTTAGCTTTTCCAAACAATGTCAAAGATAAGTGAAATATTTTTATTTTATCTTTATTGTTTAGCATGGCAAACTACAGTGCACATTTTAAAGGACTTCTGTACAACTATGGTTTAATTTGGAGAACAGATGAAGAAACACATTTTTAAGTGGATTTGAGAACGTCGTAAAGCTTTAGATGAGACAGCATAATCACAGCTATTTTCACCTTGATTAAGAGATGGTTTTAGAAGTGTATAGAGGTCTTGGAATAGGTCTAGCTTCACTAAGAAATTCTTCACCCATTTAGAAAAATGTGTAGAGCTAGCAGTCCTTACCAGAATCAGGTATTGTGGAAATTTCCAAAACAAATCACCCTAGTGGATAACTGCCATAAATAAACTATACAACAAAGGAAAGTAACTCCTTAAATTCTTTAGTGTATCTCTTCTCAAGGATAATATCAAAAGTGTTATAAGAAACTGAAAAACACTATCCGGTCCAGTAAAGGAGCTCAGTAAGTAGGCTGGCCTCTACTGCTAAAGATGACTATAAATCCTTCTTTAGCTACATTAGAAAACTAAGAAACAATATTCCACATTGCTCTGAACTTATTCATAGTGATGTCTCCTATTTTGACCCAACAGACATTGCCAATATCCTTACAAACAAATTTAGTGGCAGTTTTACTACCAAGACTTCTCTCCAAAGCCCTGGAGTATTTGAATCCCATACTCCCTCAATTATCTCTAAAAATCATTGAATGAAAGTGATGACTAAGACCTGAATTTTTTCATAGGTTTATAAGTACTTAACTCATTCAATCTTGAACAGCAGGAGGTCAATTAACACTTTTGCTTCTTGAGATCTTCCAAGCCAGGAAACCACTGGCTTCCTGACGGCTTTTTTTCCAAAGTCTTCTACTTGAAACACACTTCATTTGATTTATAATATCTGATAACTGGTGTAATTTATAAAAAAATGTAAACTATTATGATTTTTTTGACAGACAATGGACTATACACTAATATGAGTATCAAATGTCTGTCTGTAGATGTTGATTTTACGTTGCAGATTTATGAAAGAAAAATGTATTTTGTTTGCCAAAAATATTAACATTAGGAACAAACAAAAGGTTATTTCTCTAAATGTGTGTAAGAAAGATATCAGTGAGCAAAATGTTCAAGAGCTTTCTAATGAAGTATGATAAGAGGGTACAGCATACTGCTGTTCTGTGATATTGCTGAATCTATGCAAATTATGCATATAATAATTTCATAATATTTCAAAAGAATGCTAATCTACAAAACTGTGTGTGTGTGTACGCCAGCGCACGCTTGTGTGTCCTTAATGTTTGTATAAAATGGCAATTTGTTCACCTGTAGGTCATACAGCTTTTATAAAATTAATGCAATTATGAACATATAGGTAATAGTTATAACTGCTTTATCAAAAGAGCATTTATATCTCAGAATGTCTTCACATTACCCACTATGTCTTAATGTTATTTTACTAACACCCATTGCTTGGATACACCACCAGCAATGACAGTATCACACTCTGTTTGCATTATGAGTGTAACTATAGAAATGCCTTATTTTTCATATCTCTTTGTAAACACACCTTGATAACTCCTGCTCTAGACATCCCATTCTGACCATTTCACTGTTATGCCCAGCAAATCATGTCAGCTTGTATATGCCTTGGTTTTGTGTCATTACCTTTGCCAGGACTTTGGAAAATAGACTTTGAAAACAGTGATGAGTATATTTGTTTCAGGGAAGTCTCTTGCAAAGATGAATATATTCTTACTGTACACACAGGAACTGTACTCTTGAGAATCAATGATTAAATATCCTATTAATCTGTGAGGATATTAAGAAGCCTAGCATTCATTCTCATGGCTGTTTCTTAGCCCTTGTATTTTGTGTACAAATAACTTATTAATGGCAAAACAAGGGTATGTTAGGACATTAACATGTTGTAATTACCCATCCATCTATCCAAATTTCATTTAGAGTAAAAAAAAAGTATTTTGCTTTATGTGCTCCATAGAAGCTCTGTGATACATACCTATCCCTCCATCATGTTCTATTTATGTTGCAGAAGAGACTATAATCCCTTAAACAGGTGTTTATGCTACCATTGGATATTTGAATTTGTAATAGGTCTGACAGATAGGGTCTGTTGGTGCTTCTCAAACAAGGCAGAAGTCATCTCTTTGTAGCCAGTATGATGCCAAAAGAAGGGACAAGGCTTTTATATGGTCCGCATAGTTTTCACAATTTATGCCCTTGATTTTCTTAGTAAGTGTAATCTCATTCTAGCTGTGACACGTGTTTGAACAAGTACATATGAAAAGGGGCATTATTCTCAGTGATCGACCTAATGAGCGCCAAGTAGAGTGGAATGATTACATCCCTAGACCTGGACACCATGCTTTTTGATCTAAGCTTTGTGATGAAAAAAGACTTCCTTGCAGTAGTGAATACATAGACATCAAAGGATAGTTGATTACTGACATTGGATCCCATATCCCTGACTACTAAATCAATTTTCAGGGTCAGTGTAGTCATGCTTACTGAAAGATACAGTTATACATTTCTTGGCATTTAGTTAAGCCCATGGTTTTGACACCACCTGTTTGTTTCATACAAGTTCTGTTAGGTATCATGGTGTCCTCCGGGGAGGTTATGGTGGTACCAAGTTTGGAGTCAGACTTCTGAGTAATAAATGCTGAAGAGACTGAATGTGTGCATCACTCATGATAGGTCTTTCAGAGGAAGAACAGCCATCCACCCTTATTTCCTGAGTCCTATTTGTGAGCCAATGACATACATAGGAATTTTTATTTTGCTCAGAGAGTTTATCTATGATAACTGTGAGTGAGATGGCATTGAACACATTTTCAATGTATAGATATGCAGTGTATACTGATTTGACCTCACTCATTGCTACAGTAACATTTTTGAAGAAGTCAACCAGGTTAGCTAGGTAGGTTTGTCCTTGATGAATCCAAACTAGCTTGAGTTGAGAGTCTGTAGGCTACCTTTATTCTTATTTATTAATTCAGTCATGATCCAGTGGCAAGTGGTGGTGCAACTGTATGTCTGCTGGGACACAACCTCAGCAGTAGGTACATCACTGCATGTAAATTTAGTGGACAAGTCTAGGGCATGCATAAATAGGGATTGCCTCAACCAGGGGTAACATGTCCCTGGATAAATGCTGGCATGCTTTGTGACCATGATTGATGTCTGTCAGCAGATACAGCACTACCACACTCCCATCATCCTGGGGATGTCCTTTTCTGGGTATAGACACCTCTCCAACAGTGGCAGCAGTGGATGTGCTACCACTGAATTAGCTTGATATACCTCTTCACAGCCATGATGACCAGCATCTGTAGATGTACTGTTGAGAGGTTCCCTTTTATTACTGTCTATCATCAGTAAATGTGCTGAGACACATAGGAATTCAAGCAAAAACATTTATTACTGGAGCAGATTAGCAGCACATCTAATTAGGCTAACAACAAGCCTAGACTAGCTTAAAACTAAAAACATAACAGAACAGCTACAGACTTTTATCTTCATGAAACAAAGAACAGACAGGTTCAGGAATATTCCTTGCAATCACAATTTATATCCTAGATTAACAGTAGAAATATACAATTGTTATCCAGAGACTGCACAAAACTGCTGGTCAGTATATTCTCACATACTCTGCACATTCTCATCATTTCATTCATGCATTCACAAACAGGGCTGTATTTGTTATAAAGCAATGCCAAATTGTAGAGACATATTATTTTTGTTGTAACTGCTTCACTTAGGCAAACAAAGTTTTGTATTTCTTTGCCTAATATCAAAACAGTACTATGAGCATTATCCAGCTTGCAGTTTACAGTTGCTGTAAACTTGTTTTGCTATGAAATACAAAAATCCATTTAAATGTCTGTAAAAATTCTAGTAGGAAAACCAATTCTCACACATATATTTTTGATATTTCAGTAGAGATCTAAGAGTTCCCTCTCTGATTTGTCTTTTATCAGTAAATCAAACTTATCTACTTAAGAAAATTGGTATAAGAGATATGAATCTAAGCTTCTTTAGATATCCATCTCATCATTCTATCTTTGATTTACATTGAGAAATAACTCAGTAAGGTAGGCATGAGGTGCAAGTAAAATCAACACTAAGCTAGTAATGCATCAATGGGCTAGAGTGCACAAATGGCAGCACTCACTCTACCTACATACATAGATACAAATTCCATCATTAATTCCCTAGTACCTATCTTATACTATTTTTTTAATGTCCTGCACAAGAAGGATAGCGAGGTTAGACTCAAATACAACAACTAAATGCCTTTTAAAAAATCTCATTCCCCAACCTGGAAACAGATTGGTTGTCCATGCTATAGTGAACCATTAACTCTTTTGGCATATGGAACATTTAAAACAAAAGACAGGATTCTGCCTGGCAATGCTTTTCAGCACTTTTACTCCTAGATAAAGAGTGAACTTGTGTGTGGACACTACACCCAAATGATCTTTCAGTTTCATTTCACTGCCTGAAATGATTTTGCAGTATTTTATCTCATTTATTCGCCCCTTTCTCAAGAGAATAAATGCATGCTAACTCCAGAAATACTTATCTAATTACCTCTGTCACAAAGGTCAAGATTTAACCTTTATGAAATATGCTGCATATAACCGGTATTTTGGATTAATCTCTTATTTGTTCACATCCACAAGACAATCTGCAATGCACAGTTTCTCTCTTTTTATCCTCACATTTATTAAAATCATGTATTTTGTATTCCATTTGTTTTTAGACAGAATCTGAAATATATCCTATTAGTATTCTTTTATTATCCATATTGCATGATATTTTACCCATTGAAGTCTTGTATACCATATTCCAAATTTCATTAAATAACATTTGCCAAATGCTTTTCTTGGTTATAACACATTTTGACCACCATGTTACAATGAACATCTCACTTAAACTTTAAACTGATGTCTGAATACTGTAAACTGTGAAAATATTTGGCCACATGCACATGTTGTGCATATTTTGAAAATTATATATACATTGTGTCCATGTTGTAAAAATCATATACATATTCTGTGCAAATTGTAAAAATAACATATACACATAATGTGCATTATTATTATTAATTGTTCCAGCCATTTGACAGACATTTTACCATTTAGTGTAGTAGATAATATAGCATGTCATTAATGCTCTTTAGGATCAAAGAGCATTCATTTATTATCTTCTTATCTCAAAAAGAAATTCCCACTGAGAACTCAGAGAGATTCCATGTCCATGCATCTAATAAAAATACTAAAACTGGCACCTGTACTGCAGTTCCATTTTTTCATGATGCATACTTTAGTGAGCAGATATTCTGCTGTCCTTGTCTCCTCCATCTTCATTCACCAAAGATGCTTCAGGGTATTTGTGCTGTGGCTGGTTTGAAGAGTCGAGATCCCGTTTTCTTTCCATTTTTGCCACTGCTGTCATTCTCGCTATCTGCATTTTTAAGACAGGAAATGATACAATTATAGGTTCTTTTAGAAAAACTAGCTGAACTCACCAGTGTTAAGAGGTCACTTTTTATTACTGTCCATCTGTAGTAAATTCACTGAGACACAAAACAGTTCAAGCAAAAACATTTGTTATCAGAAAAGATTAACAGCACTTCTAAACTGGGCTAATAAGTAAGTCTAGACTAGCTTAAAATTAACAACATAGCATAACTATTATAGTCTTTTTTTGTAAAGGAAACAAAGAACAGACAGGTTGTGGAATATTTCTTCAAGTCATAATTTAAATCCTTGATTGACAGTAGAAATATGCAATTATTATCCAGAGACTGCACAACAATGGTCAGCATATTTGCATATACTCTGCATGTTATCATGACTTCACTCATACAGTCACAAACAAGGCTGCATTTATTATACGTAACAAAACAATGTCAAACTATAGAAACATATTTATGTTTCTAGCTACTTCACTCTGGCAAGCAATGATCTATGATATTTATTTGTCTCATAATAAAACATGAATCTTATCTAGCTTGCGGTGTACAGTTGCTGTAAACATATTTCAAGTCCCTAATACAGACATCACTTTTATCATTTGTAATGTCTGAAATAATTCTAATAGAGAAAATCCATTCTGACACTTAATTTTTTGATATTTCAATAGAGGGCTAACAAGTATAGTTAGAATGGTGTCAGAAATGTGCCTCATGCTCTGCAGGTGAAAAATGCACACTCTAGTAGGTGAATAAGTCTATCAAATCAGTCAGAATATCACCCTGAATACCATGCATCAGTCCGACATGTTGGTTCTACACAGTGACTCTATGTTGGCCTTACACATACACTGGGTTGCAGCCATTAACACACCAGCTTCAGGGGGTTGGTAAATGGGTCTCCACTGAGACCCATAACTTACCACCCATATGTGTCTCCCCCCTCAACTCCCCAGTAAAGCTACTGTCAGATCCTGATATGTGTCCAGCATAAGGATTTGCACATTGAGTGATGGTGTCCTTAGTAGCTTGTTCTCCCTTGTAGTGTGTGCTTACTGGGTGTCTGTAGGTATAGATGCTGTGTCCATATTATGAGCGCACACACACACACACACACACACACACACACACACACACACACACACACACACATCATCCTCCTTGAGTATGCAAGCGCATGTCTGCTATCATCCTTAGAGGCATCAGCTTCTCTAACCTCAGATGGTGTTTAAAGAATCACCAGTGAACTCAGAAAAGTACAATAAATTGAGTGTGTTAAGCCTTTTACTATACATATACTATTAAGTGAGTTGTTGAAATAGTAGCTCTCCAATACAACACAGGTAAATGCAATAACCTGAACATATGATTATGGTAGTGTAATCCCCAATGTTTTTATATAACCCTAAGAAGCAATGTAAAAAACTATGCCAAAGAGGAATGGTTCTGGAGGATGTACATGTGCTGCAGTATGGGCATGACTGTACATACATGGGCCATCTTCAGCAGATATTTTTTTGTGCCCAGTGAACCTCAGCCCCAAAATCTGACACCCCACTATGGGACCTATCTGATGTGTCAGTGCCCTTGAGGGATACCAGAAATCCCTCTGTCTCCATTAGAGGTGGTTTGACTGATGGTCCTCCACCCCATCATCCTACCTTCCTATGAAGCTGTTGTTGTGCAGCTTGAATAATATCATTGATCCTGTGCCAGTCCATTTCATATGACTCATCTTGGCCACCAAAACAATTTATATCCACCACCAGGTATTTCCAGGCACAGTCATGGTAGTTTGCTGCATCCAAGACAAACAGCCGCTTACCCTGGAAACAGAGGCCCTGTAGGAAGACTACATTCTCATCATCTTACTCTGTAAGTATACCGCTGCTGCATGGCTTTTTCCATAGCACATTCATGAGCAATGATTTTCCTACTTTAGCATGCTAATTCAGGTGCCTGGGCCCGATATGTATACAAATGAGAGATTACTGCAGATATATTTGTATATCACTCAATTGTGCATCATGCGCAGAGGCTAAACATTCTCAGTGTTTTTTTTTTTTTTTGTGAGGCTAAACATTCTGTTCAGTTCTATGTAGCCTCGTACACACTTTTGGGTACCTGCAGGCAGCACTGTTCATGCATGGTTCAGCTCATGGCTCTGGGGTATGTCTGTAATTTCACAGAATGCAAACTGAAAGATGAGTCACTCTAATCCATAGTTCACTACGAGCAGACACCAATAAGCTGGGTTGCCATATTTCACACATCAAGCTGTTATGGTCAAACACTGTCATGCATTACTTATATTGGGTTTTTCCTTCAACTGCAAAGTGCATGAGCTGACCCCCATTGTGCAGTAGTTGGCTTATTTGACAACTGGCGTGACTGCATATTTTCAGCCAGTTCTCTCTGAATCTTGTTATAATGAAGCACTGCATCTGAGAAAGGCAGTCTTGGTGGATTAAGCATACACATGTGGTGTGCTGAGTAGAGTAAGATATTCGTCTACCTACTCCACCAGCAGTATAGGGCAAGGTTTCTGGATGGGGGATATCATGATCTGCAAAGTAAAGCGGAAGCCTGGAAAAACCTTAGACCTAGACCTTATACATTCCACTGGAATATTCCATATACAAAATAATGCCATCACCATTAGAATAACTTAAAAAGGCATAATCCTGATATCCTCAAGCAATGGAATGCTGAGGTGAGGGCATACCAAGCACCTAGGTACTGTAAGGAATCCATTGATTACCTCCACATACAAACTGCTACTCTGTGTCATGCAAATGTTTAACACACTCTCATTTATTTCTCCTTCATCCCCAAACAAATTGCAGAAAACACATATCTGCACAAAAGGAGGCTGGACCCACTGGAGCATCTGAGGGAGCACCAGGTTAAGTACACCGGTTACAGGTAGCTTTACATGTTATCAATTTGACCAGTTGTTATGCAGTAGTTAGAGTTGGTACGAGTTTTCCACCTTATCAAGTGCCCAGAGTGGTACTTTATTTTTTTGAAATACGTGATTTCACAGGACTTATTATAAGTATTAGCAGTGACATGACTGTAATTAAATCTTCACTATATGAGCAAGATCATTGTTATAGACTGTCAGTTGTTTGGCTCTACCTAATAGCCTAAAGTGTTTTAGTTGTTAAGGTAACAGTTTAATGCAACTGGAAAGTTACGACACATTTTTTGCCCTAATAGTTCAAGAAATTTGCTGTTTTACTTATTATTTTGCAAAATGCAGCTGTCTAGATCGGGATGTTCTACATAAAGGGGGATAGGTATTAATCTTTGCTGTATACAGTATTGGTACTTAGGCTGCATGTTCATTATCGCATGAGAAAAATATGGATTGCTGGTGTCTGTAGGTGTTTGTTTCTGTGGACATATACATGTAGCTCAACTTGCTAAGGGGCTGTTGTCCTAATTTCATGCTGTCTGTGGATTCGGTTCCCACCTTGATAAGCTATTTTGACGTGACTGGTTTTCGGCTATTGTGTCTGTTGTACCAGCACTGTAGGTACTACATTTCATGAGAAATTGTATGACAACTACAGTCTCTGTGTCACTGGAACAAATTTCATGCTTCTACTTTATGACACTGCATGGACTGATAACGTTAATGTGTGTTTAACTGCAACCTTTAGTGGATCAAGAACTTGAGACTTTGGCTTATGCACTGTGTATATGATGGCTACAGGTTCTGTTCCAAACCCTTACTTGTTTATTTCACGCCATTTCCAGTGGGTGTTTAATTCAGAGCACCAGCAGGTAAATAAGACACTTTGGTGTGATAGATTCATATCACAATGTATCCCTCAGCTCTGGAACAAATTTCCAGTGCATGTCAAGTACAGTAGTACCCTTGCCACCTTCAAGGTAAACCTAGATAACTAGATGGGCAGTCTGAAATTCTCCCCTGGTCTATCTCATCTTGCCCACGTTGTGGCTAGGGAGAACTTTTGAAAAAAAAATTTTTTTTTTTTGGCTAGACTTATAATGGCCTGCAAAAGTGTCCACAACATTTACACATTATCATGAATTTCATGTTAACCCATTAATTGTGTAGTTGTGTGGCACACACTTAGTGGGTCTTTCAGTGCAGGCTTCATTAGACTACAAATGTAGCTCAACATGTAAATATATTGTCTTTTAGTCTGCATTTACTAATGGCTGTAGTTCAAGCCCCCTGTGGGTTGTATATAGCCAAATCATTGTTACTGTGAGGTGAGTGTTTCTTGCCCTTTGCATTATAGTATAGGTAACATAGTCAGGCTAAGGTTATGCACTGGTTGCATTTTTTCATTAGATTTGGACCCTCCAAATTTTTTTCTTGCTATCCTTTTTATTAAGTGGATTTATTTTGTACGTTGTTTCTCTCCCTTTATTTTATATTTATATGCAGCAGCATCCACACCAGCACCCCTTCCAGCAGCAAGGCTTGTCATCCATCAAGGGGTGTCCCCAGCTGACACTGTCATCTCCACACCTAAGCAACACCTGTAGCGGCCAGTACAACCAGCTATACTATGAAAGATGATGTTATACAACTAACAGGTGGCAGTGAAAGTAAAGCTGACTCTTATGTCACCTGACACCAGCTGGAGGAAATATGGTGGGTCTTATAGACATGCATTGACCATATAGAGACCCTCCTCTGGTGTCTCACAGAGTTTCATTTCTACTCCACACTGACTTTATCATCTCAGCCAGGGCCCATAGTATGTGAGCTCAGGATTGTGATTCCCACTAGGTCACGGCCGGAAGAAACTGCAGTTGTATACCCTATCCCCCATTCTGTTGTTCCCCTCCCAATTGTGTCTGTGCGCACCTCTGTTTGTCCAATCCTCCACATCAGCATTGTCTTTCCTCTGAATGTGTCATTCTCCATTGTGCCGCCCCTCTCTGTCTCACTGTGTCAGTATCACCCTGTTTATCTTGTCTGTCTTCTAGAATTACTTGCATGCCCCTGCTACATAACCTAACCATAGGATAGGATGCCATACTCTTACTTCCCTTGCTACCTTTCCTATATATATATATATATATATATATATATACATATACATGCATATACATATATGTATATGTATAGTGAGAGAGATCAAATAGGCTCATGACCCACAAAAAAGAGTTTGCCCACCACAGTCTTGCTCAATCCCTAATTCCCTAAATATTCACTTTATATTCTTCTTTCTGCTTGCTTACCCATTTTCAGCATTTTCCTGTATTCACATTTACAACCTTTATTTTGGTCAGACATCATCATGGCCCTTTAAGGCTCCAAATAACTTCTCCATCTTGTTGCTGCTGTTGGTGTAGAATCGTACAGCTCATTATCAAGAGCCATCACAGTTAGTGAGCACTGCTGTAGCTTCCAGTATTCTATGGCCACAACATAGTACTATGAGTACTTCTCACAGTACCTGCTACAGCTGCTAGTGGGATACTTAATGAGTTGTAGTCCTCATCCTGTTTCCCCTATTTATTCATTCTTAATGAAACTGGACCTCAAAGTGCAAACATGTCAAACAATGGCGGGCTGGTCATGATTGCACCCATCATCTTTCTGAATCACAACCTTTTTGCACTTGCTGATAACTCACGTAGAATGCATTATGCCTTAAAAATTACAATGTATACATCAATTTCTATATAACTGAGAAGTGAACAGGGACATACATAAACTCTCTCACTGACAGCAAGTCTTATGGAATCTGGCCACCATTGTAAGCTTCCTTTACAAGAGTAAGTCACTTACACTAACAGCATGTCTTTTGAAATCGGGGCAAGCTCACACATGACTAATTCACTTACACTGAGAGCAAGTCTTTTGGATTCTGGCCAATGTCATGATTTCCTAGCTAAATTTTAATGTGTCCTTACTCCTGTGAATTTCAGAGTCTTGATATTCAAAATGTAGAGTGTGTTCATTAAGCAGTATTAGCCACAGTTTGAAAGAATGCACAGCTGCTATGTTACCTTCAATATATAGTACAGCTAGAAATAGGGAAACTTAAAACAATACCACAATAAAAATAGTACAATTTCATTTTCTGTTTTAGCCAGATAAGAAAATTAGACACACCTACCTATTTGTGGTAAAAATACTGAAGTTCTGGTTTGGTTAAATGACATTCCTTCAGAGTCAAACCAAATGCATAAAGAATGTGCAATTCAAAACTGGTTCAACTATATATTTGTCTCATAGCCTTAAACCAAGAAGCCATACCTGCCAAACTCTTAGAGCAGGAAAGTTGGACAAAGCCATAAATAGTGGGGGGACAAAGGGCCAAAAATAGGAACAGTTTTTAAATATTGCTCTTACAAATTTACAAAGTTGATAGAATAACAGGTTTTGCATTAGCATGAATTTTCTGAGAGATATGGTGTGTGAATTTCAAAAGCATGTCATTATTTTCTGATTTCAATCCTATGACTTACTAGAAAACCACAATTTTAGTGAGGAACAGACCAAAAATATGAGGTAAAAAATCTAGACATTATACAAAAGTCTGTACAGTTGAGAGATATGCACTAAGCTGAACTGCCAAAACATAAAACACACCTTCTCCAAATCAATGTTGACCAATACTTGCTTTTTCTAATTTAGTAAATATGGGAAATGGTCACATACTTAGTTGTGTAAAAAGATGGAAAACAACTCTTACACATTTTTAGCATACTCAAAGTGACCTTCCTGTAATAAATAGCAATGTAGTATACAGTAGCACTCAGTTAAACTAAAAGCATAAATGAGGTTTGGTAACAAACCAGTTTGTCCAGAAACATCTTCAGAGGGGGCTAAGAGGGTAAGGGGAGATGAAAGGGTTACATGGTAATGAGTGATGATTGGGAGGAAATGAGGTAAGGTGGGGAGGGGCTTAAGGGGTTTAGGCAAGTGTAAGTGGGTAAGGAATCACATTTTGGCATGAAGTTGCTACCCACCCTCCCTCCCCCTTTTTTGGTGGAATAGTGGTGATTTTTATCAGTCTGGGTAAGGCAGAGAAGAGGGACAAGCTTGCCCTCTTCTGTTCCCCCTCTGGTTTTGGATGTTCATTTCAATGAGTTGGGAAAGTGAGCAGTTGGACACTGCTTGGTAAATAAAATAAGCGAGTGGAGGTAAAAACGCTCTTTATTTGGTTGGATGTTTAATTCAATAAATGGTAAATAAAGCAAATGATGGGACATTGCTTCATAAATATAATAAGTGAGAGGAGATAAGGATGCTGCTTATTTGGTTGGATGTATACTACAGTAAATGGCAAATGAAGTGAGTGGTGGGACGCTGCTTCATAAGTAAAGTAAGCAAGTGGAGGTATGGACGCTGCTTACTGGATCAGGATGAGCAAGGTCACGCTGTCCTGGTTAACATTACATGGATGTTTATGCTGTGAATATAATCAACTATACTATGTTTCAGTTGTAATTAATATTGGTTAACAAAGTTATGTTT
Organism: Protopterus annectens; assembly: GCF_019279795.1. Lineage (NCBI taxonomy): Eukaryota > Metazoa > Chordata > Ceratodontiformes > Protopteridae > Protopterus > Protopterus annectens. The sequence continues at coordinate 701,187,157 of NC_056750.1, forward strand.
ATGGAACTTTAATAAAAGTCATCAACGTCATTCAGTGTGATGTGTTTATTGGGGACCAGGACAAACAACATTGTTAAATAAAGATTTTTGAAAAAAAAAAACATAAGAAACAGACAGTTCTAGAATTTGCAGCTGCCCAATAGGTTAATAATGAGATTAAACTGGTGATATTTAGAGGGCAGAGTTACTGGGGTCATAAGAGACTGATATCCATTACTAATTGGTATGTTTGTGAAGTGTATCTACAGGTTTCCATAGTAGGAAAAAGCATGTAAAACCCTGGTATTGACAACAGAAAACCACAAGCTAATTATATTAAACAAAGCAGAAGTCAGTGGCATTGTTCCCCCTCATTATGTAAACAGGCCATACCTCCCAATCTCTTAATGCTAGAAATCTGGACAAAGCCTGACAAAACTGGGGGCCAAAGGCCCCAAAATAGGGACAACTTTTAAATAGTGCTCTTATAAACTTAGAAAGTTGCTAGAATAACAGCATTTGTTTTAGCATGGATTTTCTGAAAGATTTGAAGTCTGAAACTTAAATGTATGTCATTATTTAGTGACTTCAATACTCAGATCATCCCAGTGATTTGCCAGAAAATTACAAATTTTATGAGGAACAGAACAAAAATATGAAGAAAAAATCTGGCTATTCTACAAAAATCGGGACAGTTGAGAGGTATGAAACAGGCATGTAGGTGTCTCACTTTCCTCTTGCTTTTCACACTTCTGAACCACACTATGTTTTACAGAAGAGAATGTACTAAATATTTAACTCAACAACTACCATGCAAAAAGAAGCATAACAAGTGTCTGTTTCAGCTACATGCAGTGATATTCCAACTTGTTAAAGTAACCAATCCCACAACGTTCACAGGACCTGCTTCAAAACATAAAACATTTTACCTGAAGTGCGCAAACTTGTGATCAGAACCCTACAAAAGTATTACTTGTCTGGAATGATTGATTTATGTGGTGAATGAAACCCTTCAACAGCCCCTGTTACTCACTGTAATCAATTGTGAGAACTCCATTACTCTGACAAATGCTCATAGTTGTTGTTTTGTAAGTAAAAAAGTATGTACCTTTTAGTTTTGTTGACTAATCTGTTAAAAAATCACATCTTTGAAACACCAGTTGAATTATGATGATTCAAACAGTTATGTTTTTTCAGAAGTAATTACTCTAATATTCACCCCTCTGATAAAATCAAAAACTTTCCCCATTCTCCCAGGATTTTATTTATTTATTTATTTTAATAGCTGGGTTGCTGGACTGGTACCCTTTCACCCACTGCCTGTGACATGAACAGGAAAATCACTAATCATGATTGCATAACACAACAATAAGCATTTAAGAACAAGCATTTAGCACAGTAGTAAATGCACAGGAAAGAAAAAAGACTGTAGCAAACCAATGAAGTAGTGAAATCATCATGCAAACAATAGAATTCCTCAATCACAAAAAGGAGGCAGATAATGACAATTTCCAATGGAAGCAATCCAGAATGATTAGAATGAAAGTTTGCAATTAATGCTGCGCTGTGAGAAATATTGCAATTTCTAAAAGTGCACCAAAGTGAACTTATCTAAGATCAGTTATTTACTCGGCTATAATGGAGGAGGAAGTGCAAGTAAAGAAGGTAAGTAGGATGTCGTAGGTTAAAAATGGAGTACGCACAAGAGAGGCTTCATCCATAGTGTGAAGTATCCATCGTGGTCACTTATTTAGTCATCCAAGTGAAGTAGGAAATTAATGGAAAGAAGAGAAGAAAGAAAGGATGTGTAAGATATATACAACATGTACAACAGAAACTTAACCAACAGTGACGGCAATGACAGCAGTTTGTGACAGAGAAGTGAGAAAAGATAGTAAAGGTATATGCAATATGTACTAGAGAGGCTTAATTAAGCAATAACGGATGTGGTGTGGTATATTGAAAATTTACCCACAGTTGATGTGGTTTAATCACGAGGGCGAAGCCCTCATGATTAAATAAAGCCAACTGTGGGTAAATTTGAATATACCACAACCACGGAGTCATTTATTGCTATTATACAATGACATTACTTACGAAAAAAAATACTTACTTTTCTTAAATAATGTCTTTGTATAATGGCGCATTACTGTTGTTCCCCCGGTGGTGGTATACTGCTTTCTTGTGTTGATGTACTGCGCATGTGTATGGGACTTGAGTTCCTACGCAGTCTCCGTTGCTCTGATTTTTTCTTTTCTTTTTTTATTTATTAAAAAAAAAAATGGTTTTGGACACTTTATACCAACGGAAAAAAGTCCGGGTGACTGGACCTTTTCTGTTGGTATACTGTGGGATTTACAACGGGCACGCTGGCCAATCAGTGTGCATGTTTTGGAATATTAATGGGGGGATCATTGTATAATCAACAATATACAGTATTGGTGACAGTTGGACTGAAGTAAAACTCTAAAGAAGAATCATTTATTGGAATAAGCTGAAACATCTAACCAGCATCTTTCAAGTCCATTTAAATTGTTGTGGTGGTGGTGGTTCTTTTATCTTTTTCTTAAAACGAAAGAGACTATTTAAAACAGAAAACTCTGATGGTAGAGTGTTCTGTGTTGCAATGGCAAGATTGCAGTTTTTTTTTTTTTTTTTTTACAGTAAGGTAATGACAGAAAAGGTCTTTGTAGTTTTTGTGACAAATTGCTCATGAAAGGATTTGAATTCCGTAACTTTTTTGGCAAAGGAAGGACAAAAGCCTTCAATTAGTAGTTGATAGGTTTGTGTGTTTAGAAAACAGTTATATCTGGCTGAAAAAAGAAGCCATCTGGTTTGTTTAGTAAAGGTATAATGATGTTTTGTATAAGTAACCAGAGTAATAAAATGGACAATTTTGCTTTGAGCAGTTTCCACTATAGCGGTATTATGTCCATCCAGAAAAAGACAGATCAATTGGCATAATGGTTAAAGTCTTTGCTTCCCATGCACAAGGTACAAGGTTTGAGCCTGACCTCCAGCCGATGCCTGTTTGTAGATTGCATGTTCTCCTGTGTTTCTGTGGGTTCCTCCTACCTCTGAAAAACATGTGGAGTATTTCCATCTCAAACTCACCAATGAATGGAGGTATGGGCAGCAGCACAGGCGCTACATAGTGCTTTATAGAGGGAAAAGTTGTATAGAGTAACTGCTTTGAGCATCTATTGTCGTGACCAATATCCTCAGGATAAGCGAACATGGCTCACATACTACACATGGTGGCAGGGCTAGCCACTTAACAGTGTAAAATATGGCTCTAGGGTGATTCAGTCATGTTGACTAATGTCTCCAAAATGGGCATGGGTAGTTGCTGGTGATAAGTGGGTTCAGGATCCAGCCAATTTCAACCTATGCTAAGGATCCATGCTAAGGGAGGATGGGGTGTATGTTCCCCTTTTGTCCAGTATATGCCCTGCAGCAGCCCTGGGTCAATAAGTTACTGATAGGTGGGTGTCCATTTGCCCAGCCTGGGTTACCTGGGATTGCTCTGTTGAGCAAAAGCTGGATGTAAAACCAATCAACCTGCCAAACATGAACTAAGAATTGCAACACTCCATGCAGGTTCAATGACAAGACACAGGTTGCAAGTCGATGACATGAAGGTACAGATGAGGCTGGGCATCCTGTGTATCCAAGAGACAAGATGGAAGGGTAGTGCAAAAAAGCCACTTGGATTGAGATCCAGAGTCTACTACTCAGGAGAAGGACAGGCTAGAAATTGTGGCGGAATTGTGGTGAGAGACATGCTTCAGAAGGCAGTGAAGGAAAGTCATCAAAATTGGTGACAGACTCTTGGCAATCAGACTCCAGTGTAATGATAGTATTCATAATCTCATCCTATGCTCCACAACAGGGTTGGGTACATAAAACCTAGTGGCAGGTTTACATGTTCCACTAAGGGTGCTGTTTATCTAGGGTTATGCACACTTTGCACAACATTCTATGTAGGGAAAACTAAATGTAAATGTAGGCAAAGGATATATCAACACATATATGACATCAAGAAGAAAGACGCACCAGTTCAAGTTTTGCATTATTGAGCAAGTTAACTTAAGTGAGCGGGGGAACCAAGTGATGACTTCTTAGACTTTTTAGAACTTAAATGGCAACTTAGGACCAATGTCACCGAGCCACCAGGTTTAAATGAAAATGTTTCAATTTCCAGCATACTAAAACTAAAAGCTGGGTATTATTTTGGGTAATTATGCATTGGTGCTATAGGGTACGCAATTGATATGTGTCACATAGAGTATGAAAAAATTCTTAGTTAAGAATATTATATAAAAAACTGAAAAAATGTTTTTAATCTTAGCTGCAGTAATTTTTCAAGTGCACTGCGTGTTGTTGTAAATTATTTCTTTGTAACTGTTACATGTTTTTACTAGCAGGTTTTACAACATAGTAGCTGTTTATGCTGGCACTCTAAGGAAATTTTACTAATTTAAATATTATGTAATCAAATTTAGTATGATGTATAAAAATGCTTCTTGACTTATGGGTAATTGTTCTGATGAAGTCCAGTTACCAGAGGACGAAGGTGCTTAACCTCTATTGTTGTTTCATGAGTTTTTAAGTAATAAATTTATGTTTTGAGCAGCACTCAACTCTGAAGTCTTTTCCCACCAGTGTGACTGTCCACAGCAGGGTTGTGATAGTGAAAAGACTGCATTCAGACAGCAGTTTCAAGACCTAATAGATAAAGCAGGACAGCATGAACAGGATATGAAGACCGTCTGGGCCCTCATGGGTGGGGCAGCAGGAAAAAATTAGGATAGGCCGTTCTAGACTTCTGTCATGGTTCAGAAAAAGAGACAATCAAAAGATCACATACACAAGAGTGGCCAACATGCAACTCAGTTGGATTTCCTCCTAGTAAAGAATTGTCATGAGGTAGAATCAGTGATTTCAAAGTCATTCCCAGTGAAACTATTTGCCCAGAGCATAAACCACTGGTTGCCAAAATGAGGTGCAAGCAGTGGTCACAGAAGGCTCTAAGGTCAGCAGAGACCAGGCTGAAGACTTGGAAGTTGACTGGAGAGAGGAAGTACAACAGTTTGAGAAGTTACTCAGGGCTCCAGCACCCTAAGAAGAGGAGGAATTAGGTGAAGTAAAGAAGAATATTAGCAACGCAAAACAGCAAGTGTGAAGACTACAGAACAGATATGTAGCCAAGCCAGGTATGGAAACAAGGTATACAAGGAAAGCTGGTGGTGGAAAGCAGAAATCCAGGAAGTCATCAAAAGAAAGAAGAAGTGCTGGAAGAAGTGGGAATAGAAAAGACAGACCAGGCTAGGAAGGAATAATGGTTGGCTAGCAAAGAAGCTAAGAAAGGAGTTGCAATAGCAAAGAACAGGGCATCGTAGGCAGTCTACTAGCTTCTGGAAAGTGACTCAGTAGGTGGTACAAAGAAACTATATCAGGCTGCAGGGCAAAGACAGAAAGATAAAGAAGACACCCTTCATAAGGGATGCCAGCAACAACCTGCTCACTAGCTCACAGGACATCAAAAGGAGATGGAAGGAGTACTTCCAGTAGCTTCTAAATGAAGAAAACCCCTCAGAAGCTGTACTGCCCTAGACACAGCCAACAATGAGAGAAGAAGAGGAGTTCATACTAGAAGAAGTAATAATGACACTAGGGAAAATGAAGTCAGGGAAATCAACAGGCTCATATGAGGTCACAGCAGATATAATAAAGATGTTGGGTAAGATAGGAGAAAAATGGCTCCTGAGGGTACTTATGGTAGTGTGGAGAGAAAGGCATATCCCAGATGACTGGAGAATAAGCATACTCATGCCAGTGTACAAGAACAAAGGGAACATCCACAACTGTGGACAGTACAGAGATATCAAACCCCTGTTACATTGCAAGAACGTTCTGAGGAAGGTAATTGTTAAATGGATATGAAGAGCAGTAGAAGGTAAGATGAGAGATGAGCAGTTCGGGTTCAGATCAGGATGCAGTATAACTGACTCAGTGAGACAGTTAGTTGAGAAGAAGCTAGACATGAGGAAAGAATCCAACTGGGCATTCCTACACTTGGAGAAAGCACATAACAAGGTCCCAAGAAAGCTGATTTGGGCAGTACTGCGGTGGTTCGAAGTCCCAGAAACATGGGTAGAATTAGTGCAGGCTATGTACAAAGACCCAATGACTCAAGTATGAACAGTGTTCAGTCTCACAAAGGGGTAATGAAGTAGCATGTATGCTTACATCAAGAAATGGTTCATCATTACCATTTGCACATCCATCCACAATGTTGAACCCAGGATCATCAAGGTTAGCATCTATGCCAGATCTTCGGGAGGACAAAGTGGTAGTAACCAGTAAACAGCTAGAATGGAATCACTTGATGTAAGCATACATGCTACTTCAACAGAGCTGGTTAGTGGAACTATAGTGGTTGAACAAGCAGCAGACCCAGCAGAGACTGAACCCTTGGGGCTTATCAGGGCTTCCAACTCTGGGGTTACAGGTTGGCTACAGGAATGACCAACATTGTTCGAACCGATGAGTAGTACTCGGAGGGGAGATCTGGCTGAAGGGATACAGAACTCTACCGTGGATATCACCACTGACTTGAAGAACTTGGATGGAATGTTGTTGAAGTATAAAATTTTACAGTTAGAAATTTCATATTTTAAAGAATGTACTAGTGAAGGTATTGTCCCTAAAGGACTGAGGTCCTGGCAATACCCGAATGGCCTCATTGAAGGGTCACAACTCCATGAAGAGTTGTTGAAGTTGTTTAATAGACACAGTTTCTAATTATTGGACTTGATGAGTAAACACTATAGAATTATGACTGAAGCCCTTTTAAAAGAGGCAACTGCATTAGATGAAGAAATAAAAAGGAATACAGATTTTTCGAGGTACAAATTTGTATATGACAGATGCCTAACCAGTATAGACCAACATATTACCAAACTAAAAGCCACTAAAATAAAGAAACTGAACAGGGACAGGGAAGCATATGCATCTGGCTCAGCTTATCCTAATCCCCCATCATCACAAACTGGTCAGGCCCTTGGCCGAATTTTTGGATCAATGAACGGTACCTGTTATGAAGCCGGGGTCAACCCTGGGTTAGATGGCAACAGGGGCCAGGGCCCACCCCTCCGTGATCAGGCAGTAGGCACCTTAAGGGAAACTACACAAGGCCGGAATGAAACTGGTAACCAATATAGGAATAATAATAACAACTTTGGAAACCAGCAGAATTTGCGGTCACAAGCCTCAGGGTACAACCTGAGGCAGGGTCTTCCCAGGGTGAACTACAGGAACGTGAACAGGTATTAGTATCAGATCCACAACAACCCTGTGTGGAGAACAACTTTGAACTGGTATACAATAGCCAAGGTGACTTTAAAATTTTCAATTTTTCTACACTGAAAGTGAGCATTGAGTTAGCAGATTTATTAGCGGAAGGATTAACCTTTGTTCCAGCTCACAAAACCTCCTTTCCTGAAACTATAATTGACTTAAAATTATTCACAAGGAAACTTAACTTAAGTTATTTGTTTGGGGCTAGACATCAACCTCAGAATCCGTTCTATGTACGTAGTACCTATTGTCCCCCACTACACCCGACATTAATAATGTTTGAACATGTTTGTGAAGTGGACTTATTCAATTGTATTTGTGTACAAAATCAAAGTAAAGGAAAGGGTCACAACGTTACTAAGGAAGAAGGGCATAGCAAAATTAATTTAAAATGGGTGGCGAAAGCCAAACACATTCTGGCTAGGCTTATAAATGCCCTAGGGCAGATTGCCTAGTATGAACCTATGAACTAGCACTTAACTTGGTTCAACAGGCACGGGTGAGGGCGATGCAACCTGATAAGGGTGGAGGACTGGTGATAATGAATAATGATGAATATGTCAATAGAATGGAAAGGATAGTAATGACTGAAGCATATACGGAGGTTCCCGTAATGAATTAAATACCACTTATGGGAGAATTCATGCTAACTTAGAAGAACTGTTTATTGAGGCAAGGATTGACATGGATATATATAGTTTTTTATGTATGCTAGCACCTAGAATTCCAACTCTGTTTGGCATCCCCAAGGTCCGCAAGAGTGTCTCGGATCCACCAATGAGACCTCTTGTGGATTCCAGGAATAGCATCACTTACCCATTAGCCAAATATATTGACCATTTTTTGCAGAAATATGTAAAATTACAAAAACAGATCTGCAAGGACTCATGGTCCTTTTTAGGGAGTATACAGGATTTACAGTTTAATGAGGGCTTCAATTTCCTAACTATAGACATTAAAGATTTGTACACATCCATCCCACACGTTGAGGGTGTAGAATGGCTTAGCCTGTTACTGCTAGAACTGGACGCCCCTAGAAGTTTAATTTCTCTGCTCACTGAACTCTTGGACATAGTGTTGTCTAATAATTATATTACCTTCAACAACAGGTTTTTTGTCCAGTCCATCGGCGTAGGAATGGGCTCCCCGTGTGGAGCCAGCTTCGCAAATCTAGTGATGGCTTCCTGGGAAAGGGAGTTTATTTTAAATGTACCTGAAATTAGAAGCCAAATACACTTTTATACAAGATACATGGACGATATCTTTATGTTGTTTAAGGGTGATGAGGTGGAAGCTAACAATCTAGTGACATACCTCAATAACACCACTGTTTTTTTACAGTTCACACATACTTTCCATATGGATAGAATAGCTTACCTGGATGTTGACTTAAAAAAAAGGACCTAATTAATGGTTGCTATACAGCTCGTATTTTTAGGAAAGATACTTACTCTAATGCTTTTTTACATTTTGACAGTTGTCATCCACTATTCCAAAATCATACAGTGGTAAAAGGCCAATTGGTACGAGCAGCCCGGATGGTTTCCACACAAGAGGAGTTCTTACTAGAATGTAATCAACTACAGGACGTGTTTATTAAGAGGGGATACCCTCTACCTATGGTTAGGGAACTGGTAAGAGAAGTACAAAACGAGGCATAGGGGCACGTAACAACCTATCCTGGGGGTTATAATTAATGAGGAACAAATGGAAATCAACCAAGTTCGGATGTTTCATGATGATGCTCCTTTAGTAGGGTCCACTTTTATTACCACTTTTAGCAGGAATAGTTATGATATCAAAGACATCATTAATAAGAACTGGGATTTAATTGTCCTTGATCACAATTTACATGCTTAATTGAAGGACCCCCTAGAGTAGTTTTTAGACACGGCAGGAATTTAAAAAGTTTATTACAGACTAGGAAGGAAGACAGTTTAGGAAGCAAGAGGAAAGGGATGATAAAGTGTAGCATGTGCCCCCAATGCCCCTTTATGGAGATTTGGGTCATCTTCTCGATCAGAGGAGTGCCCTATGCATCAAAAGGAAAATTTGACTGTACTACTAAAAGTATAGTCTATTTGGCCCAATGCCAAGCCCGCCCAGCTTTTTATATTGGGAAGTCAGACAGGAAACTAAAAGAAGGGTTACGAACACCTTTACAGCATTAGAACATCAAAGCCGGAAAATGTTCTGGCTAGACATGTGAGTGCTTTTCCATTACACTCTTTTAAATTTAGAGTGATTGACCAGGTTATGAGTGATGGAAGGGGTGACCCTAGTGTGAGTGCTTTTCCATTACACTCTTTTAAATTTAGAGTGATTGACCAGGTTATGAGTGATGGAAGGGGTGACCCTAGTGTGAGTGCTTTTCCATTACACTCTTTTAAATTTAGAGTGATTGACCAGGTTACGAGTGATGGAAGGGGTGGCCCTAGTGTGAGGGCTTTTCCATTACACTCTTTTAAATTTAGAGTGATTGACCAGGTTATGAGTGATGGAAGGGGTGACCCTAGTGTGAGTGCTTTTCCATTACACTCTTTTAAATTTAGAGTGATTGACCAGGTTATGAGTGATGGAAGGGGTGACCCTAGTGTGAGTGCTTTTCCATTACACTCTTTTAAATTTAGAGTGATTGACCAGGTTACGAGTGATGGAAGGGGTGACCCTAGCTCATTATTCCTAGAAAAACTGGAATTAATATGGCGACTTCCTACCAGGGCCTGCTAACAGCCAGGGCTGAATGAAGTTTATTCCATATCTTGCATCCTTAAACTAAAAAGTTTAATAAGGTGAATATGTACCTTGTTCACTTCAGCCTGCAAGAAAGGTTTCACATTTTTTGCTCAAACACTGTATGTCAAATATTTATCTAAATAGTTAAATATTTATTTACTTAGTTATGTACATATATGTATATACATATACATAGTTTTCCACACTCACTTAGTTGTTACCTACACATGAATGTATCTGCATTTAGAGTTGTTTATGTGAATGTGTACATTTTTACTCCAACTTTTATTATATTCACCGGACGTCCTTTACAGGATTGTTTTCTTTGCTCCAGTCTTTATAGCATTTCAGCTTGATGGTTTTATATTCAGACAACATGGGGCTAATATAAGTGTTTTATTATATTTTTCATCCTACTTTTTAGAATTTTCATTATTAACTACTACTGAAATTTATTTAAGATTTAATACTTTTTCACATAGTGGTAAAGTATTTTATTTTATATTGTTTTCAACTTTACACTTAATTCTTGACTTCTCACTTTTTACTGTCATCTTAACTATTGTTTTTAATGTTTGTATGGTTTTTAAATATTTTTGAAAACACTTTTAAAAGGTTTTTTAAGAGTGTTTTTGAACTGATAAGCTATATTTATATTTACATATACACAAATATATTTACTGCACACATATTTGTTTCACAAGAAGCCGGACTTTTAAAGATGCATACAATGGGTTAATT